>NC_067484.1:1723600-2006100 GCF_947179515.1 Apodemus sylvaticus
TGTCTAAACGTGTAGCCTAAAGAGAGAACCCACAGGATAATTTTCTTTCATCAAAATTTGTCAGAAACCACGTTTTAAGGAAATCTCACATCGTGCGAAATTATCTTGTTTTTCCTAAACACCACGCTGTAACTCGAAATGCTTTGGTGTTGCGTGTATGTCTAAGCTTGTAGCCTCAAAAGAGAACGCACAAGAGAGTTTTCTCTTGAAAGATTATGTACGAATACCACGTTATAAGGAAATACAATTTTGCAGAGTAAAGACAAATAAGTACATACTGGAAACACTTTACGAGAAGAAATAACGCATCGTACAAAATTAGATTGTATCTCCTAAACAACACGTTGTAACTCGAAAAGATTTGGTGTGACGTGTACGTCTAAAAGTGTAACCTCAAAAGAGAACCGACAAGAGAATTTTCTTCCCTCAAAATTTGTCAGAAACCACGTTTTAAGGAAATCTCTCATCGTGCGAAATTATCTTGTTTTTTTCTAAACAACACGTTGTATGTCGAAAAGATTTGGTGTTGTGTGTATGTCTAAGAGTGTAACCTCAAAAGAGAACGCACAGGATAGTTTTCTCTCGAAAGGATATGTAAGAATACCATGTTATAAGGAAATACAATGTTGCAGAGTCAAGACAAATACGTACGTATTGGAAACACTTTAGGAGAAGAATTAACGCATCGTAAAAAATTAGCTTGTATCTCCTAAACAACACGTTGTAACTCGAAAAGATTTGGTGTGGCATGTACATCTAAACGTGTAGCCTCAAAAGAGAACCCACAGGAGAATTTTCTTTATTCAAAATTTTTCAGAAAACCATGTTTTAAGGAAATCCCGCATCGTGCGAAATCATCTATTTTCCAAAACAGCATGTTGTAACTCGAAAAGCTTTGGTGTTGCATGTATGTGTAAGTGTGGAGCCTCAAAAGTGATGGCACAGGAGAGTTTTCTCTCGAAAGAATATGTAAGAATACCACGTTATAAGGAAATACAATTTTGCAGAGTAAAGACAAATAAGTGCATATTGGAAACACTTTATGAGAAGAAATATCGCATCGTACAAAATTAGCTTGTATCTCCGAAACAACACGTTGTAACTCGAAAATATTTGGTGTGACGTGTACGTCTAAAAGTGTAACCTCAAACGAGAACCCACAGGAGAATTTTGTTTCATCAAAATTTGTCAGAAACCACGTTTTAAGGAAATCTCGCATCGTGCGAAATTATCTTGTTTTTCCTAAACATGTTGTAACTCGAAAAGCTTTGGTGTTGCGTGTATGTCTAAGCTTGTAGCCTCAAAAGAGAACGCACAGGAGAGTTTTCTCTCGAAAGAATATGTAAGAATACCACGTTATAAGGAAATACAGTGTTGCAGAGTAAAGACAACTACATACGTATTGGAAACACTTTAAGAGAAAAAATAACACATCGTACAAAATTAGCTTGTATCTCCTAAACAACACGTTGTAACTCGAAAAGATTTGGTGTGCCTCATACCTCTACACGTGTAGCCTCAAAAGAGAACCCACAGGAGAACTTTCTTTCATCAAAATTTTTCAGAAAACCACGTTTTATGGAAATCTCGCATCGTGCGAAATTATCTTGTTTTTCGTAAACAACACGTTGTAACTCGAAAAGCTTTGGCGTTGCGTGTTTGTCTAAGCGTGTAGCCTCAAAAGAGAATGCACAGGAGAGTTTTCCCTCGAAAGAATATGTAAGAATAGCACGTTATAAGGAAATACAGTGTTGCAGAGTAAAGACAAAAAAAGTACGTATTGGAAACTCTATACGAGAAGAAATAACGCATCGTACAATATTTGCTTGTATCTCCTAAACAACACGTGGTAACTCGAAAGGATTTGGTGTGGCGTGTATGTCTAAACGTGTAGCCTCTAAAGAGAACCCACGGGAGAATTTTTTTTCCTCCAAATTTGTCAGAAAACCACGTTTTAAGGAAATCCCGCATCGTGCAAAATTATCTTGTTTTTCATAAACAACACGTTGTAACTCGAAAAGAGTTGGTGTTGACTGTATGTCTAAGTGTGTAGCCTCAAAGGGGAACGCACAGGATAGTTTTCCCTGTAAAGAATATGTAAGAATACCACGTTATAAGGAAATACAATGTTGCAGAGTAAAGACAAACGCGTACTTCTTGGAAACACTTTATGAGAAGAATTAACGCATCGTAAAAAATTAGCTTGTATCTCCTAAACAACACGTTGTAACTCGAAAAGATTTGGTGTTTCATGTACATCTAAACGTGTAGCCTCAAAAGAAAACCCACAGGAGATTTTTCTTTCATCAAAATTTGTCAGAAACCATGTTTTAAGGAAATCTCGCATCGTGCGAAATTATCTTGTTTTTCCTAAACAACACGTTGTAACTCGAAAACCTTTGGTGTTGCATGTATATCTAAGCATGTAGCCTCAAAAGAGAACGCACAGGAGAGTTTTCCCTCGAAATAATACGTACGAATACCACGTTATAAGGAAATACAGTGTTGCAGAGTAAAGACAAATAAGTACGAATTGGAAACACTTTACGAGAAGAAATAAGGCATCGTAAAAAATTGGCTTGTATCTCCTAAACAAAACGTTGTACCTCGAAAAGATTTGGTGTGGCTCATACGTCTACACGTGTAGTCTCAAAAAAGAACGAACAGGAGAAATTTCTTTCGTTAAAATTTCTCAGGAAACCACGTTTTAAGGAAATACCGCATCATGCAAAATTATCTTGTTTTTCCTAAACAGCATGATGTAACTCGAAAAGCTTTGGTGTTGCATGTATGTCTAAGCGTGTAACCTCTAAAGAGAACGCACAGGATAGTTTTCTCTCGAAAGAATATGTAAGAATACTACGTTATTAGGAAATACAATGTTGCAGAGTAAAAACACATACGTACCTATTGGAAAAACTTTACAAGAAGAATTAACGCATCGTACAAAATTAGCTTGTATCTCCTAAACAACACGTGGTAACTCGAAAGGATTTGGTGTGGTGTGTATGTCTAAACATGTAGCCTCAAAAGAGAACCCACAGGAGAATTTACTTTCATCAACATTTTTCAGAAAACCACGTTTTAAGGAAATCCCGCATCGTGCGAAATCATCTTCTTTTTCCTAAACAACATGTTGTAACTCGAAAAGCTTTGGTGTTGCGTGTATGTGTAAGCATGGAGTGACAAAAGGGACAGCACAGGAGAGTTTTCACTCGAAAGAATATGTAAGAATACCACATTATAAGGAAATACAATTTTGCAGAGTAAAGACAAATAAGTACTTATTGGTAACACTTTACGAGAAGAAATAACGCATCATTCAAAATTAGCTTGTATCTCCTAAACAACACGTTGTAACTCGAAAAGATTTGTTGTGACGTGTATGTCTAAACGTGTAGCCTCAAAGGAGAACCCACAGGAGAATTTTCTTTCATCAAAATTTGTCAAAAACCACGTTTTAAGGAAATCTCGCATCGTGCGAAATTATCTTGTTTTTCCTAAACAACACGTTGTAACTCGAAAAGCTTTGGTGTTGCGTGTATGTCTAAGCTTTTAGCCTCAAAAGAGAATGCACAGGAGAGTTTTCTCTCGAACGAATATGTAAGAATACCACGTTATAAGAAAATACAGTGTTGCAGAGTAAAGACAAATACGTACGTATTGGAAACACTTGAAGAGAAGAAATAACGCATCATACAAAATTAGCTTGTATCTCCTAAACAACACGTTGTAACTCGAAAAGATTTGGTGTGGCTCGTACCTCTACACGTGTAGCCTCAAAAGAGAACCCACTGGAGAACTTTCTTTCGTCAAAATTTTTCAGAAAACCACGTTTTATGGAAATCTCGCTTCAAGCGAAATTATCTTGTTTTTCCTAAAAAACACATTGTAACTCGAAAAGCTTTGGCGTTGCGTGTTTGTCTAAGCGTGTAGCCTCAAAGAGAACGCACAGGAGAGTTTTCCCTCGAAATAATATGTAAGAATACCACGTTATAAGGAAATACAGTGTTGCAGAGTAAAGACAAATAAGTACGTATTGGAAACACTTTACCAGAGGAAATAATGCATTGTTCAAAATTTGCTTGTATCTCCTAAACAACACGTTGTAACTCGAAAAGATTTGGTGTGGCTCATATGTCTACACGTGTAGCCTCAAAAGAGAATGCACAGGAGAACTTTCTTTCGTCAAAATTTCTCAGAAAACCACGTTTTAAGGAAATCCCGCATCGTGCAAAATTATCTTGTTTTTCCTAAACAACACTATGTAACTCGAAAATCTTTGGTGTTGCATGTATGTCTAAGTGTGTAGCCTCAAAAGAGAACGCACAGGAGAGTTTTCCCTCGAAAGAATATGTAAGAATACCACGTTATAAGGAAATACAGTGTAGCAGAATAAAGACAAATACGTACGTATTGGAAACACTTTACGAGAAGAAATAAAGCATCGTAAAAAATTTGCTTCTATCTCCTAAACATGTTGTAACTTGAAAAGATTTGGTGTGGCTCGTACGTCTAAAAGTGTAGCCTCCAAAGAGAACCCACAGGAGAACTTTCTTTCGTCAAAATTTGTCAGAAAACCACGTTTTAAGGAAATCCCGCATCGTGCAAAATTATCTTGTTTTTCCAAAACAACACGTTGTAACTCGAAAAGCTTTGGTGTTGCGTGTATGTCAAAGCATGTAGCCTCTAAAGAGAATGCACAGCAGAGTTTTCTCTCGAAAGAACATGTAAGAATACAACGTTATAAGGAAATACAGTGTTGCAGAGTAAAGACAAATACATACGTATTGGAAACACTTTATGAGAAGAAATAACACATCGTACAAAATTAGCTTGTATCTTCTAAACAACACGTGATAACTCGAAAGGATTTGGTGTCACGTGCACGTCTAAACGTATAGCCTCAAAAGAGAACCCACAGGAGAATTTTCTTTCGTCAAAATTTGTCAGAACACAACGTTTTAAGGAAATCCCGCATCATGCGAAATTATCTTGTTTTTCATAAACAACACGTTGTAACTCGAAAAGCTTTGGTGTTGCCTGTATGTCTAAGTGTGTAGCCTCAAAAGGGAACGCAAAGGATAGTTTTCTCTCGAAAGAATATGTAGGAATACCACGTTATAAGGAAATACAATGTTGCAGAGTAAAGACAAATAAGTATGTATTGGAAACACTTTACGAGAAGAAATAACGCATCGTACAAAATTAGCTTGTATCTCCTAAACAACACGTGGTAACTCGAAAGGATTTGGTGTGATGTGTACGTCTAAACGTGTATCCTCAAAGAGAACCCACAGGAGAATTTTCTTTCGTTAAAATTTTCAGAAAACCACGTTTTAAGGAAATCCCGCATTGTGGGATATCATCTTCTTTTTCCTAAACAACATGTTGTAACTCGAAAAGCTTTGGTGTTGCGTGTACTTGTAAGCATGGAGCCTCCAAAGTGAAAGCACAGGAGAGTTTTCTCTCGAAAGAAAATGTAAGAATACCACGTTATAAGGAAATACAATTTTCCAGAGTAAAGACATATAAGTACATATTGGTAACACTTTATGAGAAGAAATAACGCATCATTCAAAATTAGCTTGTATCTCCTAAACAACACGATGTAACTCGAAAGGATTTGGTGTGACGTGTATGTCTAAACCTGTAGCCTCAAAAGAGAACCCACAGTAGAATTTTCTTTCATCAAAATTTGTCAGAAACTACGTTTTGAGGAAATCTCGCATTCTGCAAAATTATCTTGTTTTTCCTAAACAACACGTTGTAAATCAAAACCTTTGGAGTTGCGTGTATGTCTAAGCATGTAGCCTCAAAAGAGAATGCACAGGAGAGTTTTCTCTCGAAAGAATATGTAAGAATACCACGTTATAAGGAAATACAGTGTTGCAGAGTAAAGACAAATTCGTACATATTGGAAACACTTTAAGAGAAGAAATAACACATCGTACAAAATTAGCTTGTATCTCCTAAGCAACACGTTGTAACTCGAAAAGATTTGGTGTGGCTCGTACCTCTACACGTGTAGCCTCAAAAGAGAACCCACAGGAGAACTTTCTTTTGTCAAATTTTTTCAGAAAACCACGTTTTATGGAAATCTCGCATCGTGCAAAATTATCTTGTTTTTCCAAAACAACACGTTGTAACTCGAAAAGCTTTGGTGTTGCGTGTATGTCTAAGCGTGTATCCTCTAAAGAGAACACACAGGAGAGTTTTCTCTCGAAAGAACATGTAAGAATACAACGGTATAAGGAAATACAGTGTTGCAGAGTAAAGACAAATACTTACTTATTGGAAACACTTTACGAGATGAAATAACACATCATACAAAATTAGCTTGTATCTCCTAAACAACACGTGGTAACTCAACAGGATTTGGTGTGGCATGTACCTCTAAACATGTAGCCTCAAAAGAGAACCCACAGGACTATTTTCTTTCATCAAAATTTGTCAGAAAACCACGTTTTAAGGAAATACCGCATCGTGCGAAATCATCTTGTTTTTCATAAACAATACGTTATACCTCGAAAACCTTTGGTGTTGCCTTTATGTCTAAGTGTGTAGCCTCAAAAGGGAACGCACAGGATAGTTTTCTCTCGAAAGAATGTGTAAGAATACCACGTTATAAGGAAATACAGTGTTGCAGAGTAAAGACAAATACGTACATATTGGAAACACTTTACGAGAAGAATTAACGCATCATACAAAATTAGCTTGTATCTCCTAAACAATACGTTGTATCTCGGAAAGATTTGGTGTGGCGTGTACGTCTAAACATGTAGCCTCAAAAGAGAGCCCACAGCAGAATTTTCTTTCGTCAAAATTTGTCAGAAAACCACGTTTTAAGGAAATCCCGCATCGTGGGAAATCATCTTCTTTTTCCTAAACAACATGTTGTAACTCGAAAAGCTTTGGTGTTGCGTGTATGTGTAAGCGTGGAGCCTCAAAAGAGAAGGCACAGGAGAGTTTTCTCTCGAAAGAATATGTAAGAATACCACGTTTTTACGAAATACAATTTTGCAGAGTAAAGACAAATAAGTACATATTGGAAACACTTTAGGTGAAGAAATAACGCATCGTACAAAATTAGCTTGTATCTCCTAAACAACACGTTGTAAATCGAAAAGATTTGGTGTGACGTGTATGTCTAAACGTGTACCCTCAAAAGAGAACCGACAGGAGAATTTTCTTTCATCAAAATTTGTCAGAAACCACGTTTTAAGGAAATCTCGCATCGTGCGAAATTATCTTGTTTTTCCTTAAAAACACGTTGTAACTCAAAAAGCTTTGGTGTTGCGTGTATGTCTAAGCTTGTAGCCTCACAAGAGAACGCACAGGAGACTTTTTTCTCGAAAGAATATGGAAGAATACCACGTTATAAGGAAATACAGTGTTGCAGAATAAAGACAAATACGTACCTATTTGAAACACTTTATGAGAAGAAATAACGCATCGAACAAAATTAGCTTGTATCTCCTAAACAACACGTTGTAACTCGAAAAGATTTGGTGTGGCTCGTTCTTCTACACGTGTAGCCTCAAAAGAGAACCCACAGGAGAACTTTCTTTCTTCAAAATTTTTCAGAAAACCACGTTTTATGGAAATCTCGCATCGTGCGAAATTATCTTGTTTTTCCTAAACAACACTTTGTAACTCGAAAAGCTTTGGCGTTGCGTGTTTGTCTAAGCGTGTAGCCTCAAAAGAGAATGCACAGGAGAGTTTTCCCTCGAAAGAATATGTAAGAATACCACGTTATAAGGAAATACAGTGTTGTAGAGTAAAGACAAATAAGTACGTAATGGAAACACTTACTGAGAAGAAATAACGCATAGTACAAAATTTGCTTCTATCTCCTAAACAACACGTTGTAACTTGAAAAGATTTGGTGTGGCTCGTACGTATGCACGTGTAACCTCAAAAGAGAACCCACAGGAGAACTTTCTTTCGTCAAAATTTCCGATAACCACGTTTTAAGGAAATCCCGCATCGTGCAAAATTATCTTGTTTTTCCTAAACAACAAGTTGTAACTCAAAAAGCTTTGGTGTTGCGTGTATGTCTAAGCGTGTAGCCTCTAAAGTGAACACACAGGAGAGTTTTCTCTCGAAAGAACATGTAAGAATACAACGTTATAAGGAAATACAGTGTTGCAGAGTAAAGGCAAATAAATACGTATTGGAAACACTTTAACAGAAGAAATAAAGCATCATGTAAATTAGATTGTATCTCCTAAACAACATGTGGTAACTCAAAAGGATTTGGTGTGGCGTGTACGTCTAAACGTGTAGCCTTAAAAGAGAACCCACAGGAGATTTTTCTTTCATCAAAATTTGTTAGAAACCACGTTTTAAGGAAATCCCGCATCGTGCGAAATTACCTTCTTTTTCCTAAACAACACGTTGTAACTTGAAAAGCTTTGGTGTTGCGTGTATGTCTAAGCATGTAAGCGCAAAAGAGAATGCACAGGAGAGTTTTCTCTCGAAAGAATATGTAAGAATACCACGTTATAAGGAAATACAGTGTTGCAGAGTAAAGACAACTACGTAAGTATTGGAAACTCTTTATGAGAAGAAATAACCCATTGTACAAAAATAGCTTGTATCTCCTAAACAACATGTTGTAACTCGAAAAGATTTTGTGTGGCTCGTACTTCTACATGTGAGCCTCAAAAGAGAACCCACAGGAAAACTTTCTTTCTCAAGATATTTCAGAAAACCACGTTTTAAGGAAACCTCGCATTGTGCGAAATTATCTTGTTTTTCCTAAACAACACGTTGTAACTCGAAAAGCTTTGGCGTCGTGTGTTTCTCTAAGCGTGTAGCCTCAAAGGAGAACACACAGGAGAGTTTTCCCTCGAAAGAATATGTAAGAATACCATGTTATAAGGAAATACAGTGTTGCAGAGTAAAGACAAATAAGTACTTATTGGAAACACTTTACGAGAAGAAATAACGCATCTTACAAAATTTGCTTGTACCTCCTAAACAACACGTTCTAACTCGAAAAGATTTGGTGTGGCTCGTACGTCTACACGTGTGGCCTCAAAAGAGAACCCACAGAAGAACTTTCTTTCGTCAAATTTGTCAGAAAACAACGTTTTAAGGAAATCCCACATCGTGCAAAATTATCTTGTTTTTCCTAAACAACACGTTGTAACTCAAAAAGCTTTGGTGTTGCGTGTATGTCTAAGCATGTAGCCTCTAAAGAGAACGCACAGGAGAGTTTTCTCTCGAAAGAACATGTAAGAATAAAACATTATAAAGAAATACAGTGTTGCAGAGTAAAGACAAATATTACGTATTGGAAAGACTTTACGAGAAGAAATAACGCATCGTACAAAATTAGCTTGTATCTCCTAAACAACACGTGGTAACTCGAAAGGATTTGGTGTGGTGTGTACTTCTAAACCTGTATCCTCAAAAGAGAACCCACAGGAGAATTTTCTTTCTTCAAAATTTGTCAGAAAACCACGTTTTAATGAAATCCTGCATCGTGCGAAATTATCTTGTTTTTCCTAAACAACACGTTGTAACTCGAAAAGCTGTGGAGTTGCCTGTATGTCTAAGTGTGTAGCCTCAAAAGGGAACGCACAGGATAGTTTTTTCTCGAAATAATATGTAAGAATATCACGTTATAAGGAAATAGAATGTTGCAGAGTAAAGACAAATATGTACGTATTGGAAACACTTTAGGAGAAGAATTAACACATTGTACAAATTAGCTTGTATCTCCTAAACAACATGTTGTAACTTGAAAAGATTTGGTGTGGCATGTACGCCTAAACGTGTAACCTCAAAAGAGAACCCACAGGAGAATTTTCTTTTGTCAAAATTTGTCAGAAAACCACGTTTTAAGTAAATCCCGCATCGTGGGAAATCATCTTCTTTTTCCTAAACAACATGTTGTAACACGAAAAGCTTTGGTGTTGCGTGTATGTGTAAGCGTGGAGCCTCAAAAGAGAAGGCACAGGAGAGTTTTCTCTCGAAAGAATATGTAAGAATACCATGTTATAAGGAAATACAATTTTGCAGAGTAAAGACAAATAAGTACATATTGGAAACACTTTTTGAGAAGAAATAACGCATCGAACAAAATTAGCTGTCTTTACTCTGCAACACTGTATTTCCTTATAACGTGGTATTCTTACATATTCTTTCGAGAGAAAACTCTCCTGTGCCTTCTCTTTTGAGGCTACACACTTAGACATACACTCAACACGAAAGCTTTTCTAGTTACAACGTGTTGTTTAGGAAAAACAGGATAATTTAGCACGATGCGGGATTTCCTTAAAACGTGATTTTCTGAAAAATTTTGACAAAAGAAAATTCTCCTTTGGGTTCTCTTTTGATGCTACACGTTAAGACGTACACGCCACAACAATTCTTTTCGAGTTACAACGTGTAGTTTTGGAGATACAAGCTAATTTTGTACGATGCGTTATTTCTTCTAGTAAAGTGTTTCCAATAAGTACGTATTTGTCTTTACTCTGCAAAACTGTATTTCGTTATAACATGGTATTCTTACATATTCTTTCGAGAGAAAACTCTCCTCTGCCTTCTCTTTTGAGGCTACACATTTAGACATACACGCAACATGAAAGCTTTTCGACTTACAACGTGTTGTTTAGGAAAAACAAGATAATTTCGCACGATGCGGGATTTCCTTAAAACGTGATTTTCTGAAAAATTTTGACGAAAGAAAATTCTCCTTTCGGTTCTCTTTTGAGGCTACACGTTTAGACGTTCACGCCACACCAATTCTTTTCGAGTTACAACGTGTAGTTTTGGAGATACAAGCTAATATTGTACGATGCATTATTTCTTCTCCTAAAGTGTTTCCAATACGTACATATATGTCTTTACTCTGCAAAATTGTATTTCCTTATAACGTGGTATTCTTACATATTCTTTCGAGAGAAAACTCTCCTGTGCCTTCTGTTTTGAGGCTACACACTTAGACATACACGCAACACGAAAGCTTTTCGAGTTACAACGTGTTGTTTAGGAAAAACAAGATAATTTCGCATGATGCGGATTTCCTTAAAACGTGAGTTTCTGAAAAATTTTGACGAAAGAAAATTCTCCTTTGGGTTCTCTTAAAATTCTCCTTTGGGTTCTCTTTTGAGGCTACACGTTTAGACGTACACGCCACACCAAATCTTTTCGAATTACAACGTGTTTTTTAGGACATACAAGCTAATTTTGCAAGATGCGTTATTTCTCTCATAAAGTGCTTCCAATATGTACGTATTTTTCTTTACTCTGCCACACTGTATTTCCTTATAACGTGGTATTCTTACATATTCTTTCGAGAGAAAACTCTCCTGTGCGTTCTCTTTTGGGGCTACACGCTTAGACATACAAGCAACACCAAAGCTTTTCGAGTTAAAACGTGTTGTGTAGGAAGAACAAGATAATTTCTCACGATGCGGGATTTCCTTAAAACGTGGTTTTCTTAAAAATTTTGACGAAAGAAAATTGTCCTGTCGGTTCTCTTTTGAGGCTACACGTTTAGAAGTACATGCCACACCAAATCTTTTCGAGTTACAACGTGTTGTTTAAGAGATACAAGCTAATTTTGTACGATGCTTTATTTCATCTCTTAAAATTCATGGGTTTCCAATACATACATATTTGTCTTTACTCTGCAACACTGTATTTCCTTATAACGTGGTATTCTTACATATTCTTTCGAGAGAAAACTCTCCTGTGCGTCCTCTTTTGAGGCTACACGCTTAGACATACACGCAACACCAAAGCTTTTCGCGTTACAACGTGTTGTTTAGGAAAAAGAAGATAATTTCGCACGATGAGGGATTTCCTCAATACGTGGTTTTCTGACAAATTTTGACCAAAGAAAATTCTCCTATGGGTTCTCTTTTGAGACCACACGTTTAGACATACAGGCCACACCAAATCTTTTTAAGTTACAACGTGTTGTTTAGGAGATACAAGCTAATTTTGTACGATGCGTTATTTCTTCTTGTAAAGTTTTTCCAATAAGTAAGTATTTGTCTTTACTCTGCAACACTGTATTTCCTTATAACGTGGTATTCTTACATATTTTTTCGAGAGAAAACTCTTCTGTGCGTTCTCATTTGGGGCTACAGGCTTAGACATACACGCAACAGCAAAGATTTTCGAGTTACAACGTGTTGTTTAGGAAGAACAAGATAATTTCTCACAATTCGTGATTTCCTTAAAACGTGGTTTTCTGAAAAATTTTGACGTAAGAAAATTCTGCTGTGGGTTCTCTTTTGAGGCTACACGTTCAGACGTACACGCCACACTAAATCTTTTTGAGTTACCACGTGTTGTTTCGGAGATACAAGCTAATTTTGTACCATGCGTTATTTCTTCTCTTAATGTGTTTCCAATACGTACGTATTTGTCATTAATCTGCAGCTATATATTTCCTTATAACGTGGTATTCCTACATATTCTTTTGAAAAAAACTCTCCTTTGCATTCTCTTTTGAGGCTACACGCTCAGACATACACGCAACACCAAAGCTTTTCTAGTTACAACGTGTTGTTTAGGAAAAACAAGATAATTTCGCACGATACGGGATTTCCTTAAAACGTGGTTTTCTGACAAATTTTGACTAAAGAAAATTCTCCTGTGGGTTCTCTTTTGAAGGCTACACGTTTAGACGTACACGCTACACCAAATCTTTTCGAGTTACAACGTGTTGTTTAGGATATACAAGCTAATTTTGTACTATGTGTTATTTCTTCTCGTAAAGTTTAAGTGTTTCCAATAAGTATGTATTTGTCTTTACTCTGCAACACTGTATTTCCTTATAACGTGGTATTCCTACATATTCTTTCGGGAGAAAACTCTCCTGTGCATTCTCTTTTGAGGCTACACGCTTAGACAAACACGCAACACCAAAGCTTTTCGAGTTACAACATGTTGTTTAGGAAAAACAAGATAATTTCGCACGATGCAGTATTTCCTTAAAACGTGGTTTTCTGACAAATTTTGACGAAAGAAATCTCTCCTGTGGGTTCTCTTTTGAGGCTACACGTTTAGACATACACGCCACACCAAATCTTTTCGAGTTACAGTGTGTTGTTTAGGAGATACAAGCTAATTTTGCATGATGCGTTATTTCTTCTCCTAAAGTTTTTCCAATAAGTACATATTTGTCAATACTCTGCAACACTGTATTTCCTTATAACGTGGTATTCTTACATATTCTTTTGAGAGAAAACTATCCTGTGCGTTCTCTTTGGAGGCTACACGCTTAGACATACACGCAACACCAAAGCTTTTCGAGTTACAACGTGTTGATTAGGAAAAACAAGATAATTTCGCACGATGCGGGATTTCCTTAAAATGTGGTTTTCTGACAAATTTTGAAGTAAGAAAATTCTCCTGTGGGTTCTCTTTTGAGGCTACCCATTTAGACGTACACGCCACACCAAATCTTTTTGAGTTACCACGTGTTGTTTCGGAGATACAAGCTAATTTTGTACCATGCGTTATTTCTTCTCATAATGTGTTTCCAATACTTTCGTATTTGTCTTTACTCTGCAGCAATATATTTCCTTATAACATGGTATTCTTACATATTCTTTCGAGAGAAAACTCTCCTGTGCATTCTCTTTTGAGGCTACACACTTAGACATACACGCAAAACCAAAGCTTTTCTAGTTACAACGTGTTGTTTAGGAAAAATAAGATAATTTCTCACGATGCGGGATTTCCTTAAAACGTGGTTTTCTGACAAATTTTGACGAAAGAAAACTCTCCTGTGGGTTCTCTCTTGAGGCTACACGTTTAGACGTAGACACCACACCAAATCTTTTCGAGTTACAACGTGTTGTTTAGGACATACAAGCTAATTTTGCAATATGCGTTATTTCTCTCATAAAGCGCTTCCAATATGTACGTATTTGTCTTTACTCTGCCACACTGTATTTCCTTATAACGTGGTATTCTTACATATTCTTTTGAGAGAAAACTCTCCTGTGCATTCTCTTTTAGGTCTACATGCTTAGACATACACCCAAGACCAAAGCTTTTCAAGTTAAAACGTGTTGTTTAGGAAGAACAAGATAATTTCTCACGATGCGGTATTTCCTTAAAACGTGGTTTTCTGAAAAATTTTGACAAAAGAAAATTGTCCTGTGGGTTCTCTTTTGAGGCTACACGTTTAGACGTACAGGCCACACCAAATCTTTTCGAGTTACAATGTGTTGTTTAGGAGATATAAGCTAATTTTGTACGTTGCTTTATTTCATCTCGTAAAGTTTGTGGGTTTCCAATACATACGTATCTTTCTTTACTCAGCAATACTGTATTTCCTTACAACGTGGTATTCTTACATATTCTTTCGAGAGAAAACTCTCCTGTGCGTTCTCTTTGGAGGCTACATGCTTAGACATACACGCAACACCAAAGCTTTTCGACTTACAACGTGTTGTTTAGGAAAAACAAGATAATTTCACACGATGCTAGATTCCCTTAAAACGTGGTTTTCTGAAAAATTTTGACAAAAGAAAATTGTCCTGTGGGTTCTCTTTTGAGGCTACACGTTTAGACGTACAGGCCACACCAAATCTTTTCGAGTTACAATGTGTTGTTTAGGAGATATAAGCTAATTTTGTACGTTGCTTTATTTCATCTCGTAAAGTTTGTGGGTTTCCAATACATACGTATCTTTCTTTACTCAGCAATACTGTATTTCCTTACAACGTGGTATTCTTACATATTCTTTCGAGAGAAAACTCTCCTGTGCGTTCTCTTTGGAGGCTACACGCTTAGACATACACGCAACACCAAAGCTTTTCGACTTACAACGTGTTGTTTAGGAAAAACAAGATAATTTCACACGATGCTGGATTCCCTTAAAACGTGGTTTTCTGAAAAATTTTGATGAAAGAAAATTCTCCTGTGGGTTTTCATTTGAGGCTACACGTTTAGACGTACATGCCACACCAAAGCTTTTCGAGTTACAACGTGTTGTTTAGGAGAAAAAAGCTAATTTTTTACGATGCTTTATATCTTCTTGTAAAGTTTAAGAGTTTCCAAAAGGTACGTATTTATCTTTAATTTGCCACAATGTATTTCCTTATAACGTGGTATTCTTACATACTCGTTCGAGAGAAATCTCTCCTGTGCATTCTCTTTTGAGGCTACATGCTTAGACATACACGCAACAGCAAATATTTTCGAGTAACAATGTGTTGTTTAGGAAAACTAGATGGTTTTGCACGATGCAGGATTTCCTTAATAAGTGGTTTTCTGACAAATTTTGACGAAAGAAAATTCTCCTGTGGGTTCTCTCTTGAGGCTACACGTTTAGACGTACATGCCACACCAAATCTTTTCGAGTTACCACGTGTTGTTTAGGAGATACAAGCTAATTTTGTACGATGCGTTATTTCTTCTCGTAAAGTGTTTCCAATACATATGTATTTGCCTTTAGTCTGCAACACTGTATTTCCTTATAACGTGGTATTCTTACATATTCTTTCGAGAGAAAACTCTCCTGTGCATCCTCTTTTGAGGCTACACGCTTAGACATACACGCAACACCAAAGCTTTTTGAGTTACAACATGTTGTTTAGGAAAAACAAGATAATTTCGCACGATGAGGGATTTCCTTAATACGTAGTTTTCTGACAAATATTGACCAAAGAAAATTATCCAATGGGTTCTCTTTTGAGACTACACGTTTAGACGTACAGTCCACACCAAATCTTTTTAAGTTACAACGTGTTGATTAGGAGACACAAGCTAATTTTGTACGATGCGTTATTTCTTCTCGTAAAGTTTTTCCAATAAGTATGTATTTGTCTTTACTCTGCAACACTGTATTTCCTTATAAGGTGGTATTCTTATATATTCTTTCGAGAGAAAACTCTCCTCTGCATACTCTTTTGGGGCTACATGCTTAGACATACGCCCAACACCAAAGCTTTTCAAGTTAAAACGTGTTGTTTAGGAAGAACAAGATAATTTCTCACGATGCGGGATTTCCTTAAAACGTGGTTTTCTGACAAATTTTGACGAAAGAAAATTGTCCTGTGGGTTCTCTTTTGAGGCTACACGTTTAGAAGTACAGGCCACACCAAATCTTTTCGAGTTACAAAGTGTTGTTTAGGAGATACAAGCTAATTTTGTACGATGTTTTATTTCATCTTGTAAAGTTTGTGGGTTTCCAATACATACATATCTTTCTTTACTCTGCAACACTGTATTTCCTTACAACGTGTTATTCTTACATATTCTTTCGAGAGAAAACTCTCCTGTGCATTCCCTTTGGAGGCTACATGCTTAGACATACACGCAACACCAAACCTTTCGACTTACAATGTGTTGTTTAGGAAAAACAAGATAATTTCGCACGATGCTGGATTTCCTTAAAACGTGGTTTTCTGAAAAATTTTGACGAAAAAAAATTCTCCTGTGGGTTTTCATTTGAGGCTACACGTTTAGACGTACATGCCACACCAAATCTTTTCGAGTTACAACGTGTTGTTTAGGAGATAAAAGCTAATTTTGTACGATGCGTTATTTCTTCTCGTAAAGTGTTTCCAATAGGTACGTATTTGCCTTTAGTCTGCAACACTGTATTTCCTTATAACGTGGTATTCTTACATATTCTTTCGAGAGAAAACTCTCCTGTGTGTTCCCCTTTGAGGCTACACGTTTAGACATACAGGCAACACCAAAGCTTTCGCGTTACAACGTGTTTTTTAGGAAAAACCAGATAATTTCGTGCGATGTGGGATTTCCTTAATAAGTGGTTTTCTGACAAATTTTGACCAAGGAAAATTCTCCTATGGGTTCTCTTTTGAGGCTACACGTTTAGATGTACAGGCCACACCTAATCTTTTTAAGTTACAACCTGTTGTTTAGGAGATACAAGCTAATTTTGTACGATAGGTTATTTCTTCTCGTAAAGATTTTCCAATAAGTAAGAATATGTCTTTACTCTGCAACATTGTATTTCCTTATAACGTGGTATTCTTACATATTCTTTCGAGAGAAAACTCTCCTGTGCCTTCTCTTTTGAGGCTACACGCTTAGACATACACAAAACACCAAAGCTTTTCGAGTTACGACATTTTGTTTAGGAAAAACAAGATAATTTCGCACAATGAGGGATTTCCTTATAACGTGGTTTTTGGACAAATTTTGACGAAAGAAAATTCTCCTGTGGGTTCTCTTTTGAGGATACATGTTTAAACGTACACGCCACACCAAATCCTTTCGAGTTACAACGTGTTGTTTAGGAGATACAAGCTAATTTTTTTATGATGCGTTATTTCTTCTCGTAAAGTTTAAGTGTTTCCAATACGTATGTATTTGCCTTTACTCTGCAACACTGTATTTCCATATAACGTGGTATTCTTACATATTCTTTCGACAGTAAACTCTCCTGTGCATTCTCTTTGGAGGCTACACGCTTCGACATACACGCAACACCAAAGCTTTTCGAGTTACAACGTGTTGTTTAGGAAAAACAAGATAATTTCGCATGATGCGGGATTTCCTTAAAACGTGGTTTTCTGACAAATTTTGATGAAAGAAAATTCTCCTGTGGGTTCTCTTTTGAGGGTACACGTTTAGACATACACGCCACACCAAATCATTTCGAGTTATAACGTGTTGTTTAGGAGATACAAGCTAATTTTGTACTATGTGTTATTTCTTCTCGTAAAGTTTAAGTGTTTCCAATAAGTATGTATTTGTCTTTACTCTGCAACACTGTATTTCCTTATAACGTGGTATTCCTACATATTCTTTTGGGAGAAAACTCTCCTGTCCATTCTCTTTTGAGGCTACACGCTTAGAAATACACGCAACACTAAAACTTTTCGAGTTACAACATGTTGTTTAGGAAAAACAAGATAATTTCGCACTATGCGGTATTTCCTTAAAACGTGATATTCTGACAAATTTTATCGAAGGAAAACTCTCCTGTGGGTTCTCTTTTGAGGCTACACGTTTAGACGTACACGCCACACCAAATCTTTTCCAGTTACAACGTGTTGTTTAGGAGATACAAGCTAATTTTGCATGATGCTTTATTTCTTCTCGTAAAGTGTTTCCAATAAGTATGTATTTGTCTATACTCTGCAACACTGTATTTCCTTATAACGTGGTATTCTTACATATTTTTTCGAGAGAAAACTCTCCTGTGCATTCCCCTTTGAGGCTACGCGCTTAGACATACACGCAACACCAAAGCTTTTCGAGTTACAACGTGTTGTTTAGGAAAAACTAGATAATTACGCACGATGCGGGATTTCCTTAATAAGTGGTTTTCTGACAAATTTTGACCAAGGAAAATTCCTCTATGGGTTCTCTTTTGAGGCTACACGTTTAGACGTAGAGGCCACACCAAATCTTTTTAAGTTACAACGTGTTGTTTAGGAGATACAAGCTAATTTTGTACGATGCGTTATTTCTTCTCGTAAAGTTTTTCCAATAAGTAAGTATATGTCTTTACTCTGCAACACTGTATTTACTTATAACGTGGTATCCTTACATATTCTTTCAAGAGAAAACTCTCCAGTGCGTTCTCATTTGAGGCTACACGCTTAGACATATACGCAACACCAAAGCTTTTCGAGTTACAACCTGTTGTTTAGGAAGAACAAGATAATTTCCCATGATGCGGGATTTCCTTAAAACGTGGTTTTCTGACAAATTTTGATGTAAGAAAATTCTCCTGTGGGTTCTCTTTTGAGGCTACACGTTCAGAAGTACACGCCACACCAAATCTTTTTGAGTTACCACGTGTTTTTTCGGAGATACAAGCTAATTTTGTACCATGCGTTATTTCTTCTCATAATGTGTTTCCAATAAGTACGTATATGTCTTTACTCTGCAGCAATATATTTCCTTATAACGTGGTATTCTTACATATTCTTTTGAGAGAAAACTCTCCTGTGCATTCTCTTTTGAGGCTGCACGCTTAGACATACACGCAACACCAAAGCATTTTGAATTACAACCTGTTGTTTAGGAAAAACAAGATAATTTCACACGATGCGGGATTTCCTTAAAAGGTGGTTTTCTGAAAAATTTTGACGAAAGAAAATTCTCCTGTGGGTTCTCTTTTGAGGCTACATGTTTAGTTGTAAACACCACACAAAATCTTTTCGAGTTACAACGTTTTGTTTAGGAGATACAAGCTAATTTTGTAAGATACGTTATTACCTCTCGTAAAGGGTTTCCAATACATAGGTATTTGTCATTACTCTGCAACAGTGTATTTCCATATAACGTGGTATTCTTACATATTCTTTTGAGAGAAAACTCTCCTGTGCATTCTCTTTTGAGGCTACACGCTTAGACATACACGCAACACCAAAGCTTTTCGAGTTACAACGTGTTGTTTAGGAAAAACAAGATAATTTCGCACGATGCGGGATTTCCTTAAAACGTGGTTTTCTGACAAATTTTGACGAAAGAAAATTCTCCTGTGGGTTCTCTTTTGAGGGTACACGTTTAGACGTACAAGCCACACCAAATCCTTTCGAGTTATATCGTGTTGTTTAGGAGATACAAGCTTATTTTGTACTATGTGTTATTTCTACTCGTAAAGTTTAAGTGTTTCCAATAAGTATGTATTTGTCTTTACTCTGCAACACTGTATTTCCTTATAATGTGGTATTCCTACATAATCTTTTGGGAGAAAACTCTCCTGTGCATTCTCTTTTAAGGCTACACGCTTAGATATACCCGCAACACCAAACCTTTTCGAGTTACAACATGTTGTTTAGGAAAAACAAGGTAATTTCGCACGATGCGGGATTTCTTTAAAACGTGGTTTTGACAAATTTTGACGAAAGAAAACTCTCCTGTGGGTTCTCTTTTGAGGCTACACGTTTATACGTACACGCCACACCAAGTCTTTTTGAGTTACAACGTATTGTTTAAGACATACACGCTAATTTTGCAAGATGCTTTATTTCTCTCATAAAGTGCTTCCAATACATACGTATTTGTCTTTACTCTGCCACACTGTATTTCCTTATAACGTGGTATTCTAAATATTCTTTTGAGAGAAAACTCTCCTGTGCGTTCTCTTTTGGGGCTACATGCTTAGACATACACGCAACACCAAAGCTTTTCGAGTTAAAACGTGTTGTTTAGGAAGAACAAGATAATTTCTCACGATGCGGGATTTCCTTAAAACGTGGTTTTCTGACAAATTTTGACGAAAGAAAACTCTCCTGTGGGTTCTCTTTTGAGGCTACACGTTTAGACGTACACGCCACACCAAATCTTTTTGAATTACAACGTGTTGTTTAGGACAAACAAGCTAATTTTGCAAGATGCGTTATTTCTCTCATAAAGTGCTTCCAATACGTACGTATTTGTCTTTACTCTGCCACACTGTATTTCCTTATAACGTGGTATTCTTACATATTGTTTCGAGAGAAAACTCTCCTGTGTGGTCTCTTTTGGGGCTACACACTTAGACATACACCCAACACCAAAGCTTTTCAAGTTAAAACGTGTTGTTTAGGAAGAACAAGATAATTTCTCACGATGCAGGATTTTCTTAAAACGTGGTTTTCTGACAAATTTTGACAAAAGAAAATTGTCCTGTTGGTTCTCTTTTGAGGCTACACGTTTAGACGTACACGCCACACCAAATCTTTTCGAGTTACAACGTGTTGTTTAGGAGATACAAGCTAATTTTGTACGATGCTTTATTTCATCTCGTAAAGTTTATGGGTTTCCAATACATACGTATTTGTCTTTACTCTGCAACACTGTATTTCCTTATAACGTGGTATTCTTACAAATTCTATCGAGAAAAAACTCTCCTGTGCGTTCTCTTTTGAGGCTACATGCTTAGACATACACACAACACCAAAGCCTTTCGAGTTACAACGTGTTGTTTAGGAAAAACAAGATAATTTCGCATTATGCGGGATTTCCGTAAAACGTGGTTTTCTGAAAAATTTTGACGAAAAAAATTCTCCTGTGGGTTCTCTTTTGAGGCTACACGTTTAGACGTACATGCCACACCACATCTTTTCGAGTTACAACGTGTTGTTTAGGAGATACAAGCTAATTTTGTACGATGCTTTATTTCATCTCGTAAAGTTTATGGGTTTCTAATTCATATGTATTTGTCTTTACTTTGCAACACTGTATTTCCTTTTAACGTGTTATTCTTACAAATTCTATCGAGATACAACTCTCCTGTGTGTTCTCTTTTGAGGCTACACGCTTAGATATACACGCAACACCAAATCTTTTCGAGTTACAACATGTTGTTTAGGAAAAACAAGATAATTTCGCACGATGCGGGATTTCCATAAAACGTGGTTTTCTGAAAAATTTTGACGAAAGAAAATTCTCCTGTGGGTTCTCTTTTGAGGCTACACGTTTAGACGTACACGCCACACCAAATCTTTTCGAGTTACAACGTGTTGTTTAGGAGATACAAGCTAATTTTTTACGTTGCGTTATTTTTTCTCATAAAGTGTTTCCAATACGTACGTATTTGCCTTTACTCTGCAACACTGTATTTCCTTATAAAGTGGTATTCTTACATATTCTTTCGAGAGAAAACTCTCCTGTGCATTCTCTTTTGAGGCTACATGCTTAGACATACACGCAACACCAAAGCTTTTCGAGTTACAACGTGTTGTTTAGGAAAAACAAGATAATTTCGCACGATGCGGGATTTCCTTAAAATGTGCTTTTCTGAAAAATTTTGACGAAAGAAAATTCCTCTGTGGGTTCTCTTTTGAGGCTACACGTTTAGACGTACAGGCCACACCAAATCTTTTTAAGTTACAACGTGTTGTTTAGGAGATACAAGCTAATTTTGTACGATGCGTTATTTCTTCTCGTAAAGTTTTTCCAATACGTATGTATTTGTCTTTACAACACTGTGTTTCCTAATAACATGGTATTCTTACATATTCTTTCGAGAAAAAACTCTCCTTTGCATTCTCTTTTGAGGCTACACGCTTAGACATACATGCAACAACAAAGCTTTTCGAATTACAACGTGTTGTTTCGGAAAAACAAGATAATTTCGCACGATGCGGGATTTCCATAAAACATGGTTTTCTGACAAATTTTGACTAAAGAAAATTCTCCTGTGGGTTCTCTTTTGAGGCTACACGTTTAGATGTACACGCCACACCAAATATTTTTGAGTTACAACGTGTTGTTTAGGAGGTATAAGCTAATTTTTTTACGGTGCGTCATTTCTTCTCGTAATGTTTAAGTGTTTCCAATATGTTTGTATTTGCCTTTACTCTGCAACACTGTATTTCCTTATAACGTGTTATTCTTACATATTCTTTCGAGAGAAAACTCTCCTGTGCGTTCTCTTTGGAGGCTACACGCTTAGACATACACGCAACACCAAAGCTTTTCGAGTTACAACGTGTTGTTTAGGAAAAACAAGATAATTTCGCATGATGCGCGATTTCCTTAAAACTTGGTTTTCTGACAAATTTTGACGAAAGAAAATTCTCCTGTGGGTTCTCTTTTGAGGGTACATGTTTAGACGTACAAGCCACACCAAATCCTTTCGAGTTATATCGTGTTGTTTAGGAGATACAAGCTTATTTTGTACTATGTGTTATTTCTACTCGTAAAGTTTAAGTGTTTCCAATAAGTATGTATTTGTCTTTACTCTGCAACACTGTATTTCCTCATAATGTGGTATTCCTACATAATCTTTTGGGAGAAAACTCTCCTGTGCGTTCTCTTTTGAGGCTACACACTTAGATATACCCGCAACACCAAACCTTTTCAAGTTACATGTTGTTTAGGAAAAACAAGATAATTTCGCATGATGCGGGATTTCTTTAAAACGTGGGTTTTGACAAATTTTGACGAAAGAAAACTCTCCTGTGGGTTCTCTTTTGAGGCTACACGTTTAGACGTACACGCCACACCAAATCTTTTCGAGTTACAGCGTGTTGTTTAGGAGATACAAACTAATTTTGTACGATGCCTTATTTCTTCTCGTAAAGTTTAAGTGTTTCCAATAAGTACGTATTTGTCTTTACTCTGCAACACTGTATTTCCTTATAACGTGGTATTCTTACATATTCTTTCGAGAGAAAACTCTCCTGTGCATTCTCTTTTGAGGCTACACGCTTAGACATACACGCAACACCAAAGCTTTTCGAGTTACAATGTGTTGTTTAGGAAAAACAAGATAATTTCGCACGATGCGGGATTTCCTTAAAACGTGGTTTTCTGACAAATTTTGACGAAAGAAAATACTCCTGTGGGTTCTCTTTTGAGGCTACACGTTTAGACGTACACGCCACACCAAATACTTTCGAGTTAAAACGTGTTGGTTAGGACATACAAGCTAATTTTTTAAGATGCGTTATTTCTTCTCGTAAAGTTTAAATGTGTCCAATATGTACGTAATTGCCTTTACTCTGCAACACTGTATTTCATTATAACGTGGTAATCTTGCATATTCTTTCGAGAGAAAAACTCTCCTGTGCGTTCTCTTTAGAGGCTACATGCTTAGACATACACGCAACACCAAAGCATTTCGAACTACAACCTGTTGTTTAGGAAAAACAAGATAATTTCACACGATGCGGGATTTCCTTAAAACGTGGTTTTCTGAAAAATTTTGACAAAAGAAAATTCTCCTGTGGGTTCTCTTTTGAGGCTACATGTTTAGTTGTAAAGGCCACACCAAATCATTTCGAGTTACAACGTTTTGATTAGGAGATACAAGCTAATTTTGTACGATGCGTTATTACCTCTCGTAAAGTGTTTCCAAAACTTACGTATTTGTCTTTACTCTGCAACAATGTATTTCCATATAACGTGGTATTCTTACATATTCTTTCGAGAGAAAACTCTCCTGTGCATTCTCTTTTGAGGCTACACGCTTAGACATACACGCAACACCAAAGCTTTTCGAGTTACAACGTGTTGTTTAGGAAAAACAAGATAATTTCGCACGATGCGGGATTTCCTTAAAACGTGGTTTTCTGACAAATTTTGACGAAAGAAAATTCTCCTGTGGGTTCTCTTTTGAGGGTACACGTTTAGACGTACAAGCCACACCAAATCCTTTCGAGTTATATCGTGTTGTTTAGGAGATACAAGCTTATTTTGTACTATGTGTTATTTCTACTCGTAAAGTTTAAGTGTTTCCAATAAGTATGTATTTGTCTTTACTCTGCAACACTGTATATCCTTATAATGTGGTATTCCTACATAATCTTTTGGGAGAAAACTCTCCTGTGCGTTCTCTTTTGAGGCTACACGCTTAGATATACCCGCAACACCAAACCTTTTCGGGTTACAACATGTTGTTTAGGAAAAACAAGATAATTTCGCACGATGCGGGATTTTTTTAAAACGTGGGTTTTGACAAATTTTGACGAAAGAAAACTCTCCTGTGGGTTCTCTTTTGAGGCTACACGTTTAGACGTACACGCCTCACCAAATCTTTTCGAGTTACAGCGTGTTATTTAGGAGATACAAACTAATTTTGTACGATGCCTTATTTCTTCTCGTAAAGTTTAAGTGTTTCCAATAAGTACGTATTTGTCTTTACTCTGCAACACTGTATTTTCTTATAACGTGGTATTCTTACATATTCTTTCGAGAGAAAAATCTCCTGTGCATTCTCTTTTGAGGCTACATGCTTAGACATACACGCAACACCAAAGCTTTTCGAGTTACAATCTGTTGTTAGGAAAAACAAGATAATTTCGCCCGATGCGGGATTTCCTTAAAACGTGGTTTTCTGACAAATTTTGACGAAAGAAAATACTCCTGTGGGTTCTCTTAGAGGCTACACGTTTAGACGTACACGCCACACCTAATCCTTTCGAGTTAAAACGTGTTGTTTAGGAGATACAAGCTAATTTTTTAAGATGCGTTATTTCTTCTCCTATAGTTTAAATGTGTCCAATACCTACGTAATTGCCTTTACTCTGCAACACTGTATTTCCTTATAACGTGGTAATCTTGCATATTCTTTCGAGAGAAAAACTCTCCTGTGCGTTCTCTTTAGAGGCTACATGCTTAGACATACACGCAACACCAAAGCATTTCGAATTACAACCTGTTGTTTAGGAAAAACAAGATAATTTCACACGATGCGGGATTTCCTTAAAACGTGGTTTTCTGAAAAATTTTTACGAAAGAAAATTCTCCTGTGGGTTCTCTTTTGAGGCTACATGTTTAGTTGTAAACGCCACACCAAATCTTTTCGAGTTACAACGTTTTGTTTAGGAGATACAAGCTAATTTTGTACGATGCGTTATTACCTCTCGTAAAGTGTTTCCAATACGTAGGTATTTGTCTTTACTCTGCAACAATGTATTTCCATATAACGTGGTATTCTTACATATTCTTTCGAGAGAAAACTCTCCTGTGCATTCTCTTTTGAGGCTACACGCTTAGACATACACGCAACACCAAAGTTTTTCGAGTTACAACGTGTTGTTTAGGAAAAACAAGATAATTTCGCACGATGCGGGATTTCCTTAAAACGTGGTTTTCTGACAAATTTTGACGAAAGAAAATTCTCCTGTGGGTTCTCTTTTGAGGGTACACGTTTAGACGTACAAGCCACACCAAATCCTTTCGAGTTATATCGTGTTGTTTAGGAGATACAAGCTTATTTTGTACTATGTGTTATTTCTACTCGTAAAGTTTAAGTGTTTCCAATAAGAATGTATTTGTCTTTACTCTGCAACACTGTATTTCCTTATAATGTGGTATTCCTATATAATCTTTTGGGAGAAAACTCTCCTGTGCATTCTCTTTTGAGGCTACACGCTTAGATATACCCGCAACACCAAACCTTTTCGAGTTACAACATGTTGTTTAGGAAAAACAAGATAATTTCGCACGATGTGGGATTTCTTTAAAACGTGGGTTTTGACAAATTTTGACGAAAGAAAACTCTCCTGTGGGTTCTCTTTTGAGGCTACACGTTTAGACGTACAGACCACACCAAATCTTTTCGAGTTACAGCGTGTTGTTTAGGAGATACAAACTAATTTTGTACGATGCCTTATTTCTTCTCGTAAAGTTTAAGTGTTTCCAATAAGTACGTGTTTGTCTTTACTCTGCAACACTGTATTTCCTTATAACGTGGTATTCTTACATATTCTTTCGAGAGAAAACTCTCCTGTGCATTCTCTTTTGAGGCTACACGCGTAGACATACACGCAACACCAAAGCTTTTCGAGTTACAATGTGTTGTTTAGGAAAAACAAGATAATTTCGCACGATGCGGGATTTCCTTAAAACGTGGTTTTCTGACAAATTTTGACGAAAGAAAATACTCCTGTGAGTTCTCTTTTGAGGCTACACGTTTAGACGTACACGCCACACCAAATCCTTTCGAGTTAAAACGTGTTGGTTAGGAGATACAAGCTAATTTTTTAAGATGCGTTATTTCTTCTTGTAAAGTTTAAATGTGTCCAATATGTACGTAATTGCTTTTACTCTGCAACACTGTATTTCCTTATAACGTGGTAATCTTGCATATTCTTTCGAGAGAAAAACTCTCCTGTGCGTTCTCTTTAGAGGCTACATGCTTAGACATACACGCAACACCAAAGCATTTCGAATTACAACCTGTTGTTTAGGAAAAACAAGATAATTTCACACGATGCGGGATTTCCTTAAAACGTGGTTTTCTGAAAAATATTGACGAAAGAAAATTCTCCTGTGGGTTCTCTTTTGAGGCTACATGTTTAGTTGTAAACGCCACACCAAATCTTTTCGAGTTACAACGTTTTGTTTAGGAGATACAAGCTAATTTTGTACGATGCGTTATTACCTCTCGTAAAGTGTTTCCAATACGTACTTATTTGTCTTTACTCTGCAACAATGTATTTCCATATAACGTGGTATTCTTACATATTCTTTCGAGAGAAAACTCTCCTGTGCATTCTCTTTTGAGGCTACACGCTTAGACATACACGCAACACCAAAGCTTTTCGAGTTACAACGTGTTGTTTAGGAAAAACAAGATAATTTCGCACGATGCAGGATTTCCTTAAAACGTGGTTTTCTGACAATAATTGAAGAAAGAAAATTGTCCTGTGGTTCTCCTTTGAGGCTACACGTTAGACGTACACACCACACCAAATCTTTTCGAGTTATAACGTGTTGTTTAGGAGATACAAACTAATTTTGTATGATGCCTTATTTCTTCTCGTAAAGTTTAAGTGTTTCCAATAAGTATGTATTTGTCTTTACTCTGCAACACTGTATTTACTTATAACGTGGTATTCTTACATATTCTTTCGAGAGAAAACTCTCCTGTGCGTTCTCTTTTGAGGCTACACGATTAACCATACACGCAACACCAAAACTTTTCGAATTACAATTTGTTGTTTAGGAAAAACAAGATAATTTAGCACGATGCGGGATTTCCTTAAAACGTGGTTTTCTGGCAAATTTTGACGAATGAAAATACTCCTGTGGGTTCTCTTTTGAGGCTACACGTTTAGATGTACACACCACACCAAATCTTTTCGAGTTACAACGTGTTGTTTAGGAGATACAAGCTAATTTTGTACGATGCGTTATTTCTTCTCATAAAGTTTAAATTTTTCCAATACATACGTATTTGCCTTTACTCTGCAACACTGTATTTCCTTATAACGTGGTATTTTTGCATATTCTTTTGAGAGAAAACTCTCCTGTGCGTTCTCTTTCGAGGCTACATGCTTAGACATACACGCAACACCAAAGCTTTTCGAATTACAACCTGTTGTTTAGGAAAAACAAGATAATTTCGCACGATGCGGATTTCCTTAAAACGTGGTTTTCTGAAAAATTTTGAGGAAAGAAAATTCTCCTGTGTGTTCTCTTTTGAAGCTACATGTTTAGTTGTAAACGCCACACCAAATCTTTTCGAGTTACAACGTGTTGTTTAGGAGACACAAGCTAATTTTGTACGATGTATTATTACTTCCTGTAAAGTGTTTCCAATACTTATGTGTTTGTCTTTACTCTGCAACACTGTATTTCCTTATAACGTGGTATTCTTACATATTCTTTCGAGAGAAAACTCTCCTGTGTGTTCTCTTTTGAGGCTACACGCTTAGACATACACGCAACACCAAAGCTTTTCGAATTACAACGTGTTGTTTAGGAAGAACAAAATAATTTCTCACGATGCGGGATTTCCTTAAAACGTGGTTTTCTGACAAATTTTGACGAAAGAAAATTGTCCTGTGGTTCTCTTTTGAGGCTACACGTTTAGACGTACATGCCACACCAAATCTTTTCGAGTTACAACGTGTTGTTTAGGAGATACAAGCTAATTTTGTGTGATGCTTTATTTCATATCTCTAATTTTAAGGGTTTCCAATACGTAAGAATTTGTCTTTATTCTGCAACATTGTACTTCCTTATAACGTGGTATTCTTACATATTATTTCGAGAGAAAACTCTTCTGTGTGTTCTCTTTTGAGGCTACATGCTTAGACATACACGCAACACCAAAGCTTTTCGAGTTACAACGCGTTGTTTAGGAAAAACAAGATAATTTCGCACGATGCGGGATTTCCTTAATACGTGGTTTTCTGACAAATTTTTACCAAAGAAAATTCTCCTGTGGGTTTTCTTTTGAGGCTACACATTTAGACGTACACGCCACACCAAATGTTTTCGAGTTACAACGTGTTGTTTAGGAGATACAAACTAATTTTTTACAATGCGTTATTTCTTCTCATAAAGTGTTTCCAATAAGTACGTATTTGTCTTTACTCTGCAACACTGTATTTCCTTATAACGTGGCATTCTTACATATTCTTTCGAGAGAAAACTCTCCTGTGCATTCTCTTTTGAGGCTACACGCTTAGACATACACGCAACACCAAAGCTTTTCGAATTACAACGTGTTGTTTAGGAAAAACAAGATACTCTCTCACGATAATTTTGCACGATGCAGGATTTCCTTAAAACGTGGTTTTCTGAAAATTTTGACGAAAGAAAATTCTCCTATGGGTTCTCTTTTGAGGCTACACGTTTAGACGTACACTCCACACCAAGTCATTTCAAGTTACAACGTGTTGTTTAGGAGATACGAGCTAATTTTGTACGATGCTTTATTTCATCTCTTAAAGTTTAAGGGTTTCCAATACGTACGTATTTGTCTTTACTCTGCAACACTGTATTTCCTTATAACGTGGTATTCTTACATATTCTTTCGAGAGAAAACTCTCCTGTGTGTTCTCTTTTGAGGCTATACACTGAGACATACACGCAACACAACAGCTTTTTGAGTTACAACGTGTTGTTTAGGAAAAACAAGATAAATTCGCACGATGCAGGATTTCCTTAATACGTGGTTTTCTGACAAATTTGACCAAAGAAAATTCTCCTGTGGGTTCTCTTTTGAGGCTACACGTTTAGACGTACACGCCACATCAAATCTTTTCGAGTTACAACGTGTTGTTTAGGAGATACAAGGTAATTTTGTACAATGCGTTATTTCTTCTCGTAAAGTGTTTCCAATACGTACGTATTTGTCTTTACTCTGCAACACTGTATTTCCTTATAACGTGGTATTCTTACAAATTCTATCGAGATAATACTCTCCTTTGCGTTCTCTTTTGAGGCTACGCGCTTAGACATACACGCAACACCAAAACTTTTCGAGTTACAACTTGTTGTTTAGGAAAAAGAAGATAATTTTGCACGATGAGGGATTTCCTTAAAACGTGGTTTTCTCACATATTTTGACGATAGAAAATTCTCCTGTCGGTTCTCTTTTGAGGCTACACGTTTAGACGTACATGCCACACCAAATCCTTTCGAGTTACAACCTGTTGTTTAGGAGATACAAGCTAATTTAGTATGATGCGTTATTTCTTCTTGTAAAGTGTTTCCAATACATACGTTTTTGTCTTTACTCTGCAACACTGTATTTCCTTATAACGTGGTATTCTTACATATTCTTTCGAGAGAAAACTCTCCTGTGCGTTCTCCTTTGAGTCTACACGCTTAGCCATACACGCAACACAGAAGATTTTCGAGTTACAACGTGTTGTTTAGGAAAAACTAGATAATTTCGCACGATGCGAGATTTCGTTAAAACGTGGTTTCTGACAAATTTTGATGTAAGAAAATTCTACTGTCGGTTCTCTTTTGAGGCTACATGTTTAGACATACATGTCACATGAAATCTTTTCGAGTTACAACGTGTTGTTTAGGAGATACAAGCCAATTTTGTACAATGCTTTATTTCTGCTCTTAAAGTGTTTCCAATATGTACGTATTTGTCTTCTCTCTGCAACACTGTATTTTCTTATAACGTGGTATTCTTACATATTCTTTCGAAAGAAAAAACTCTCCTGTGCATTCCCTTTTGAGGCTACACACTTAGACATACACGCAACACCAAAGATTTTCGAGTTACAACTTGTTGTTTAGGAAAACAAGATAATTTTGTAGGATGTGGGATTTCGTGAAAACGTGGTTTTCTGACAAATTTTGAAGAAAGAAAATTCTCCAGTGGTTTCTCTTTTGAGGCTTCACTTTTAGACGTACACGCCAAACCAAATGTTTTCGAGTTTCCACTTGTTGTTTAGGAGATACAAGCTAATATTGTATGATGCGTAATTTCTTCTCGTAAAGTGTTTCCAATATGTACTTTTTGTCTTTACTTTGCAACACTGTATTTCCTTATAACGTTGTATTCTTACATGTTCTTACGAGAGAAAACTCTCCTGTTCATTCTCTTTTGAAGCTACACGCTTAGACATACACGCAACACCAAAGCTTTTCGAGTTACAACGTGTTGTTTAGGAAAAACAAGATAATTTCGGAGGATGCGGTATTTCCTTAAAACGTGGTTTTCTGACAAATTTTGACGAAAGAAAATTTTCCTGTGGGTTCTCTTTTGAGGCTACACGTTTAGACGTACACGCTACAGCAAATCTTTCCAAGTAACAATGTGTTGTTTAGGAGATTCAAGCTAATTTTGTACTATGCGTTAATTCTTCTCGTAAAGTTTTTCCAATATGTAAGTATTTGTCTTTACTCTGCAACACTGTATTTCCTTATAACGTGGTATTCTTACATATTCTTTCGAGAGAAAACTATCCTGTGCGTTCCCTTTTGAGGCTACACACTTAGATATACAGGCAACACCAAAGCTTTTCGAGGTACAACGTGTTGCTTATGAAAAACAAGATAATTTCGCACGATGCGGGATTTCCTTAAAACGTGGTTTTCTGACAAATTTTGAAGAAAGAAAATTCTCCTGTGGGTTCTCTTTTGAGGTTGCACGTGTAGACGTACGAGCCTCACCAAATCTTTTCGAGTTCCAACGTGTTGTTTAGGAGATACAAGCTAATTTTGTACGACACGTTATTTCTTCTCTTAAAGTGTTTCCAATACGTACGTATTTGTCTTTACTCTGCAACATTGTATTTCCTTATAACGTAGTATTCTTACATATTCTTTGGAGAGAAAACTCTCCTGGGTGTTCTCTTTTGAGGCTACATGCTTAGACATACACGCAACAGCAAAGGTTTTCGAGTTACAATGTGTTGTTTAGGAAAAATAAGATAATTTCGCACGATGCGATATTTCCTTAAAATGTGGTTTCTGACAAATTTTGATGAAAGAAAATTCTCCAGTGGGTTCTCTTTTGAGGCTACACGTTTAGACGTACACCTCACACCAAATCTTTTCGAGTTACAACGTGTTGTTTAGGAGATACAAGCTAATTTTGTACGATGCGTTATTTCTTCCCGTAACATATTTCCAATTTGTACTTATTTGTCTTTACTCTGCAAAATTGTATTTCCGTATAATGTGGTATTCTTACATATTCTTTCGAGAGAAAACTCTTCTGTGCCTTCTCTTCTCAGGCTCCACACTTAGACATACACGCAACACCAAAGCTTTTCGAGTTACAACATGTTGTTTAGGAAAAAGATGATTTCGCACAATGCGGGATTTCCTTAAAACGTGGTTTTCTGAAAAATTTTTACGAAAGGAAATTCTCCTGTGGGTTCTCTTTTGAGGCTACACGTTTAGACGTACACACCACACCAAATCCTTTCGAATTACCACGTGTTGTTTAGGAGGTACAAGCAAATTTTGTACGATGCAATATTTCTTCTCGTAAAGTTTTTCCAATACGTACGTATTTGTCTTTACTCTGCAACACTGTATTTCCTTATAACGTTGTATTCTTACAATTTCTTTCGAGAGAAAACTCTCCTGTGCGTTCTCTTTAGAGGCTCCATGCTTACACATACACGCAACACCAAAACTTTTCGAGTTATAACGTTTTGTTTAGCAAAAAGAAGATGATTTCGCATGATACGGGATTTCCTTAAAACGTGGTTTTCTGACAAATTTTGAAGAAAGAAAATTCTCCTGTGGGTTCTCTTTTGAGGCTACATGTTTAAATGAACACGCCACACCAAATCTTTTCGAGTTACAATGTGTTGTTTTGGAGATACAAGCTAATTTTGTACGATGCGTTAATTCTTCTCCTAAAGTGTTTCCAATATGTACTTATTTGTCTTTACTCTGCAAAATTGTATTTCCTTATAACGTGGTATTCTTACATATTCTCTCGAGAGAAAACTCTCCTGTGCCTTCTCTTTTGAGGCTCCACGCTTACACATACACGCAACACCAATGCTTTTCTAGTTACAACATGTTGTTTAGGAAAAAGAAGGTGATTTCGCACGATGCGGAATTTCCTTAAAACGTGGTTTTCTAAAAAATTTTGAAGAAAGAAAATTCTCCTGTGGGTTCTCTTTTGAGGCTACACGTTTAGACGTACACACCACACCAAAAGTTTCGAGTTACAACTTGTTGTTTAGGAGATACAACATAATTTTGTACTATGCATTAATTTTTCTCGTAAAGTGTTTCCAATACGTACGTGTTTGTCTTTACTCTGCAACATTGTATTTCCTTATAACGTGGTATTCTTACATATTCTTTCGAGAGAAAACTCTCCTGTGCGTTCTCTTTTGAGGCTACATGCTTAGACAAACACTCAACACCAGAGCTTTTCGAGTTAAAACGTGTTGTTTAGGAAAAAATAGATAATTTCGCTCGATGCGAGATTTCCATAAAACGTGGTTTCTGACAAATTTTGATGAAAGAAAATTCTCCTGTGGGTTCTCTTTTGAGGCTACACGTTTAGACGTACACGTCACACCAAATCTTTTCGAGTTACAACGTGTTGTTTAGGAGATACAAGCTAATTTTGTATGATGCGTTATTTCTTCTCGTAAAGTGATTCCAATATGTACTTAATTGCCTTTACTCTGCAAATTTGTATTTCTTTATAGCGTGGTATTCTTACATATTCTTTCGAGAGAAAACTCTCCTGAGCGTTCTCTTTTGAGGCTCCACGCTTAGACATACAGGCAACACCAAAGCTTTTCGAGTTACAACATGTTGTTTAGGAAAAAGAAGATGATTTGGCACCATGCGGGATTTCCTTAAAACGTGGTTTTCTGAAAAATTTTAACGAAAGAAAATTCTCCTGTGGGTTCTCTTTTGAGGGTACACGTTTAGACGTACACGCCACACCAAATCTTTTCGAGTTACAACGTGTTGTTTAGGAAATACAAGCTAATTTTGTACTGTGCTTTAATTCTTCTCGTAAAGTGTTTCCAATACGTACGTGTTTGTCTTTACTCTGCAACACTGTATTTCCTTATAACTTGGTATTCTTACATATTCTTTTGAGAGAAGACTCTCCTGTGCGTTCTCCTTTGAGGCTACATGCTTAGACATACACATAACGCCAGAGCTTTTCGAGTTACAACGTGTTGTTTAGGGAAAACAAGATAGTTTCGTACGATGCGAGATTTCCTTAAAACGTGGTTTCTGATAAATTTTGATGAAAGAAAATTCTCCTGTGGGTTCTCTTTTGAGGCTACACGTTTAGATGTACACGTCACACCAATCTTTTCGAGTTACAACGTGTTGTTTAGGAGATACAAGCTAATTTTTTATGATGCGTTATTTCTTCTCGTAAAGTGTTTCCAATATGTACTTATTTGACTTTACTCTGCAAAATTGTACTTCCTTATAACGTGGTATTCTTACATATTCTTTCGAGAGAAAACTCTCCTGTGCCTTCTCTTTTGAGGCTCCATGCTTAGACATACACGCAAGACTAAAGCTTTTCGAGTTACAACATGTTGTTTAGGAAAAAGAAGATGATGTTGCACGATGCGGGATTTCCTAAGTACGTGGTTTTCTGAAAAATTTAAACGAAAGAAAATTCTCCTGTGTGTTCTCTTTTGAGGCTACACGTTTAGACGTACACGCCACACCAAATCTTTTCGAATTACAACGTGTTGTTTAGGAGATATAAGCTAATTTTTTATGATGCGCTAATTCTTCTCGTAAAGTGTTTCCAATATGTAAGTATTTGTCTTTACTCTGCCACACTGTATTTCCTTATAACGTGGTATTCTTACATAATCTTTCGGGAGAAAACTATCCTGGGCGTTCCCTTTTGAGGCTACACACTTAGACATACAGGCAACACCAAAGCGTTTCGAGTTACAACGTGTTGTTTATGAAAAACAAGATAACTTCGCACGATGCAGGATTTCCTTAAATCGTGGTTTTCTGACAAATTTTGACGAAAGAAAATTCTCCTGTGGGTTCTCTTTTGAGGCTACGCATTTAGACGTACACGTCACACCAAATCCTTTCGAGTTACCACGTGTTGTTTAGGAGATACAAGCTAATTTTGTACGATGCGTTATTTCTTCTTGCAAAGTGTTTCCAATACATATGTATTTGTCTTTACTCTTCAACACTGTATTTCCTTATAACGTTGAATTCTTACGTGTTATTTCGAGAGAAAACTCTCCTGTGCCTTCTCTTTTGAGGTTCCACGCTTAGACCTACACGCAACACCAAAGCTTTTCGAGTTACAACATGTTGTTTAGGAAAAAGAAGATGATTTGGCAAGTTGCGGGATTTCCTTAAAACGTGGTTTTCTGAAAAAATTTGACGAAAGAAAATTCTCCTGTGGGTTCTCATTTGAGGCTACACGTTTAGATATACATGCCACACCAAATCTTTTCGAGTTACAACGTGTTGTTAAGGAGATACACGCTAATTTTGTAAGACGCGTTAATTTTTCTAGTAAAGTGTTTCCTATACGTACGTATTTGTCTTTACTCTGCAACACTGTATTTCCTTATTCGTGGTATTCTTACATATTCTTTCGAGAGAAAACTATCCTGTGTGTTCCCTTTTGAGGCTACACACTAAGACATACATGCAACACCAAAGCTCTTCGAGTTACAACGTGTTGTTTAGGAAAAACAAGATAATTTCGCACGATGCGGGATTTCCTTAAAACGTGATTTTCTGAAAAATTTTGATGAAAGAAAATTCTCCTATGGGATCTCTTCTGAGGCTACACCTTTAGACATACATGCCACACCAATTCTTTTCGAGTTACAACGTGTTATTTAGGAGATACAAGCTAATTTTGTACGATGCATTATTTCTTCTCATAAAGTGTTTCCAATACTTATGTATTTGTCTTTACTCTGCAACATTCGGTATTTCTTCTCGCATGGTAAAACATTAGCTTGTATCTCCTAAACAACACGTTGTAACTCGAAAATATTTGTTGTGGCGTTTACATCTAAACGTGTAGCCTCAAAAGGGAACCCACAGGAGAATTTTCTTTCGTCAAAATTTGTCAGAAAACCACGTTTTAAGGAAATCCCGCATCGTGCGAAATTATCTTGTTTTTCCTAAACAACACGTTGTAACTCGAAAAGCTTTGGTGTTGCGTGTATGTCTAAGCGTGTAGCCTCAAAAGAGAACGCACAGGAGAGTTTTCTCTCAAAAGAATATGTAAGAATACCACGTTATTTGGAAATACAGTGTTGCAGAGTAAAGACCAATATGTATATATTGGAAACACTTTATGAGAAGAAATAACGCATGGTAAAATATTAGCTTGTATCTCCTAAACAACATGTTGTAACTCGAAAAGGTTTGGTGTGGTGTTTACATCTAAACGTGTAGCCTCAAAAGAGAACCCACAGGAGAATTTTCTTTCGTCAAAATTTTTTGAGAAAACCACGTTTTAAGGAAATCCTGCATCATGCGAAATTATCTTGTTTTTCCTAAACAACATGTTGTAACTCGAAAAGCTTTTGGGTTGCGTGTATGTCTAAACGTGTGGCCTCTAAAGAGAATGCACAGGAGAGTTTTCTCTCGAAAGAATATGTAAGAATACCACGTTATAAGGTAATACAGTGTTGCAGAGTAAAGACAAATACGTACGTATTGGAAACACTTAACGAGAAGAAATAACGCATCTACAAAATTAGCTTGTATCTCCTAAACAACACGTTGTAACTGGAAAAGATTTCATGTGGCGTGTACGTCTAAACATGTTGCCTCAAAAGAGAACCCACAGGAGAATTTTCTTTCGTCAAAATTTGTGAGACAACCACGTTTTAAGGAAATCCCGCATCGTATGAAATTATTTTGTTTTTCCAAAACAACACGTTGTAACTCGACAAGCTTTGGTGTTGCGTGTATGTCTAAGCATGTAGCCTCAAAAGAGAACGCACAGGAGAGGTTTCTCTCGAAAGAATATGTAAGAAAACCACGATATATGGAAATACAGTGTTGCAGAGTAAAGTCAAATATGTACGTATTGGAAACACTTAACGAGAAGAAATAACGCATCTACAAAATTAGCTTGTATCTCCTAAACAACACGTTGTGACTCAAAAGGATTTCGTGTGGCGTGTACGTCTAAACGTGTAGCCTCAAAAGAGAACCCACAGGAGTATTTTCTTTCGTCAAAATTTTTCAGAAAACCACGTTTTAAGGAAATCCCGCATCGTGAGAAATTATTTTGTTTTTCCAAAACAACACGTTGTAACTCGAAAAGCTTTGGTGTTGCGTGTATGTCTAAGCATGTAGCCTCAAAAGAGAACGCACAGGAGAGGTTTCTCTCGAAAGAATATGTAAGAAAACCACGATATATGGAAATACAGTGTTGCAGAGTAAAGACAAATATGTACGTATTGGAAACACTTTACGAGAAGAAATAACGCATGGTATAAAATTAGCTTGTATCTCCTAAACAACACGTTGTGACTCAAAAGGATTTGATGTGGTGTTTACATCTAAACGTGTAGCCTCAAAAGAGAACCCACAGGAGTATTTTCTTTCATCAAAACTTTTTCAGAAAACCACGTTTTAAGGAAATCCCGCATCGTGCGAAATTATTTTGTTTTTGCTAAACAACACGTTGTAACTCGAAAAGCTTTGGTGTTGCATGTATGTCTAAGCGTGTAGCCTCAAAAGAGAATGCACAGTAGAGTATTCTCTCGAAAGAATATGTAAGAATACCACGTTATAAGGAAATACAGTGTTGCAGAGTAAAGACAGATACATACGTATTGGAAACACTTTACGAGAAGGAATAATACATCGTACAAAATTAGCTTCTATTTCCTAAACAACACGCTGTAACTCGAAAAGATTTGGTGTGGCGTGTACGTTGAAATGTGTAGCCTCAAAAGAAAACCCACAGGAGAATTTTCTTTCGTCAAAATTTGTCAGAAAACCACGTTTTAAGGAAATCCCGCATCGTGCGAAATTATCTTGTGTTTCCCTAACAACACGTTTTAACTAGAAAAGCTTTGGTGTTGCGTGTATGTCTAAACGTGTGGGCTCAAAGAGAAAGCACAGGAGAGTTTTCTCTTGAAAGAATATATAAGAATACCACGTTATAAGGAAATACAGTGTTGCAGAGTAAAGACAAATACGTACGTATTGGAAACACTTTAGGAGAAGAAATAACGCATCGTACAAAATTAGCTTGTATCTCCTAAACAACGCGTTGTAACTCAAAAAAATTTGGTGTGGCGTGTAGCCTCAAAAGAGAACCCACAGGAGAATTTTCTTTCGTCAAAATTTGTCAGAAAACCACGTATTAAGGAAATCCCGCATCGTGCGAAATTATCTTGTTTTTCCTAAACAACACGTTGTGACTCAAATAGCTTTGGTGCTGCGTGTATGTCTAAGCGTGTAGCCTCAAAAGAGAACGCACAGGAGAGTTTTCTCTAGAAAGAATATGAAAGAATACCACGTTATAAGGAAATACAGTGTTGCAGAGTAAAGACAGATGCATACATATTGGAAACACTTTACGAGAAGAAATAATGCATCGTACAAAATTAGCTTGTATTTACTAAAAAGCACGTTGTAACTCGAAAAGATTTGGTGTGGCATGTACCTCTAAACGTGTAGCATCTAAAGAGAATACACTGGAGAATTTTCTTTGGTCAAAATTTGTCAGAAAACCACATTTTAAGGAAATCCCGCATCGTGCGAAATTATCTTGTTTTTCCTAAACAACAAGTTGTAACTCGAAAAGCTTTGGTGTAGCGTGTATGTCTAAGCGTGTAGCCTCAAAAGAGAATGCACAGGAGAGTTTTCTCTCGAAAGAATATGTAAGAATACCAAGTTATAAGGAAATACAGTGTTGCAGAATAAAGACAATTACATATGTATTGGAAACACTTTACCAGACGAAATATCGCATCGTACAAAATTAGCTTGTTTCTCCTAAACAACACGTCGTAACTCGAAAAGATTTGGTGTGGCGTGTACGTCTAAAAGTGTAGCCTTATAAGAGAACCCACAGTAGAATTTTCTTTGGTCAAAATTTGTCAGAAAACCACGTTTTAAGGAAATCCCACATCGTGCGAAACTATCTTGTTTTTCCTAAACAACACGTTGTAACTCTAAAAGCTTTGGTATTGGGTGTATGTCTAAGAATGTAGCCTCAAAAGAGAACGCACAGGAGAGTTTTCTCTCGAAAGAATATGTAGGAATACTACGTTATATGGAAAAACAGTGTTACAGAGTAAAGACAATTATGTACGTATTTGAAACACTTTACGAGAAGAAATAATGCATGGGAAAAAATTAGCTTGTATCTCCTAAACAACACGTAGTAACTCAAAAGGATTTGCTGTGGTGTTTACATCTAAAGGTGTAGCCTCAAAAGAGAACCCACAGGAGAATTTTCTTTCGTCAAAATTTTTTCAGAAAACCACGTTTTAAGGAAATCCGGCATCGTGTGAAATTATCTGGTTTTTCCTAAACAACACGTTGTAACTCGAAAAGCTTTGGTTTTGCATGTATGTCTAAGCGTGTAGCCTCAAAAGAGAACGCACAAGAGAGTATTCTCTCGAAAGAATATGTAAGAATAACACGTTATAAGGACATACAGTGTTGCAGAGTAAAGACAGATACATACATATTGGAAACACTTTACGAGAAGGAATGATACATCGTACAAAATTAGCTTGTATTTCCTAAACAACACGTTGTAACGCGAAAAGATTTTGTGTGGCGTGTACGTTGAAACGTGTAGCCTCAAAAGAGAACCCACAGGAGAATTTTCTTTCGTCAAAATATGTCAGAAAACCACGTTTTAAGGAAATCCCGCATCGTGCGAAATTATCTTGTTTTTCCTAAACAACACGTTGTAACTCGAAAAGCTTTGGTGTAAACAACACGTTGTAACTCGAAAAGATTTGGTGTGGTGTTTACATCTAAACGTGTAGCATCAAAAGAGAACCCACAGGAGAATTTTCTTTGGTCAAAATTTTTTCAGAAAACCACGTTTTAAGGAAGTCCTGCATTGTGCGAAATTATCTTGTTTTTCCTAAACAACACGTAGTAACTCGAAAAGCTTTGGTGTTGCGTGTATGTCTAAGCGTGTAGCCTCAAAAGAGAATGCACAGTAGAGTATTCTCTCGAAAGAATATGTAAGAATACCACGTTATAAGGAAGTACAGTGTTGCAGAGTAAAGACAGATACATACTTATTGGAATCACTTTACGAGAAGGAATAATACATCGTACAAAATTAGCTTGTATTTCCTAAACAACACGTTGTAACTCGAAGGATTTGGTGTGATGTGTAAGTTGAAACGTGTAGCCTCAAAAGAGAACCCTCAGGAGAATTTTCTTTCCTCAAAATTTTTCAGAAAACCACGTTTTAAGGAAATCCCGCATTGTGCGGAATTATCTTGCTTTTCCTAAAAAACACGTTGTAACTCGAAAAGCTTTGGTGTTGCGTGTATGTCTAAATGTGTGGCCTCAAAAGAGAACGCACAGGAGAGTTTTCTCTCGAAAGAATATATAAGAATACCACATTTTAAGGAAATACAGTGTTGCAGAGTAAAGACAAATACGTATGTATTGGAAACACTTTACGAGAAGAAATAACGCATCGTACAAAATTAGCTTGTATCTCCTAAACAACACGATGTTACTCGAAAAGATTTGATATGGCGTGTACGTCTAAATCTGTAGCCTCAAAAGAGAACTCACAGGAGAATTTTCTTTCGTCAAAATTTGTCAGAATACCACGTTTTATGGAAATCCCGCATCCTGGAAATTATCTTGTTTTTCTAAACAACACGTTGTAACTCGAAAAGCTTTGGTGCTGCGTGTATGTCTAAGCGTGTAGACTCAAAAGAGAACGCACAGGAGAGTTTTCTCTCGAAAGAATAAGAATACCACGTTATAAGGAAATACAGTGTGGCAGAGTAAAGATAGATACATACGTATTTGAAACACTTTACGAGAAGAAATAATGCATCGTACAAAATTAGCTTGTATTTCCTAAGAAGCACGTTGTAACTCGAAAAGCTTTGGTGTGGCGTGTACGTCTAAATGTGTAGCCACAAAAGAGAACCCACAGGAGAATTTTCTTTTGTCAAAATTTTTCAGAAAACCACGTTTTAGGGAAATCCCGCATCTTGCGAAATCATCTTCTTTTTCCTAAACTACATGTTGTAACTTGAATAGCTTTGGTGTTGCCTGTATATCTCAGTGTGTAGCCACAAAAGGGAACGCACAGGACAGTTTTCTATCGAAAGAATATGTAAGAAGACCACGTTATAAGGAAATACAATGTTGAGAGTAAAGACAAACACGTACTACTTGGAAACACTTTATGAGAAGAATTAACGCATTGTAAAAAAGTAGCTTGTATCTCCTAAACAACACGTTGTAACTCGAACAGATTTGGTGTGGCGTGTACGTCTAAACATGTAGCATCAAAAGAGAACCCACAGGAGAATTTTCTTTCGTCAAAATTTTTCAGAAAATTTTAAGGATATCCCGCATCATGCAAAATCATCTTCTTTTTCCTAAACAACATTTTGTAACTCGAAAAGCTTTGGTATTGCGTGTATGTGTAAGCGTGGAGCCTCAAAAGAGAAGGCACAGGAGAGTTTTCTCTCTAAAGAATATGTAAGAATACCACCTTAAAAGGAAATACAATTTTGCAGAGTAAAGATAAATAAGTACATATTGGAAACACTTTACGAGAAGAAATAATGCATCGTAAAATATTAGCTTGTATCTCCTAAACAACACGTTGTAACTCGAAAATATTTGGTGTGACGTGTACGTCTAAACGTGTATCCTCAAAAGAGAACCCACAGGAGAATTTTCTTTCATCAAAATTTGTCAGAAACCACGTTTTAAGGAAATCTCGCATCGTGCGAAATTATCTTGTTTTTCCTAAACAACACGTTGTGAATCGAAAAGCTTTGGTGTTGCGTGTATGTCTAAGCGTGTAGCCTCAAAAGAGAACGCACAGGAGAGTTTTCTTTCGAAAGAATATGTAGGAATACCACGTTATAAGGAAATACAGTGTTGTAGAGTAAAGACAACTACTTACGTATTGGAAAAACTTTAAGAGAAGAAATAACGCATCATAAAAAATTAGCTTGTATCTCCTAAACAACACTTTGTAACTCGAAAAGATTTGGTGTGGCTCGTACCTCTACAAGTGTCGCCTCAAATAAGAACCCACAGGAGAACTTTCTTTCGTCAAATTTTTCAGAAAACCACGTGTATGGAAATCTCGCATCGTGCGAAATTATCTAGTTTTTCCTAAACAACACGTTGTAACTCGAAAAGCTTTGGGGTTGTGTGTATGTCTAAACGTGTAGCCTCAAAAGAGAACTCACAGGAGAGTTTTCGCTCGAAAGAATATGTAAGAATACCAAGTTATAAGGAAATACAGTGTTGCAGACAAAGACAAATACGTACGTATTGGAAACACTTTACGAGAAGAAATAACACATCGTACAAAATTAGCTTGTATCTTCTAAACAACACGTGGTAACTCGAAAGGATTTGGTGTGGCGTGCATGTCTAAACATGTAGCATCAAAAGAGAACCCACACGAGAATTTTCTTTCGTCAAAATTTGTCAGAACACAAGGGTTTAAGGAAATCCCGCAATGTGCGAAATTATCTTGTTTTTCATAAACAACACGTTGTAATTCGAAAAGCTTTGGTGTTGCCTGTATGTCTAAGTGTGTAACCTCAAAAGGGAATGCAAAGGATAGTTTTCTCTCGAAAGAATATGTAAGAATACCACGTTATAAGGAAATACAGTGTTGCAGAGTAAAGACAATTACGTACATATTGGAAACACTTTACGAGAAGAATTAAGGCAACGTCCAAAATTAGCTTGTATCTCCTAAACAACACGTTGTAACTCGAAAAGATTTGGCGTGGCGTGTACTTCTAAACCTGTAGCCTCAAAAGAGAACCCACAGGAGAATTTTCTTTCGTCAAAATATTTCAGAAAACCACGTTTTAAGTAAATCCTGCATCGTGCAAAATCATCTTCTTTTTCCTAAACAACATGTTGTAACTCGAAAAGCTTTGGTGTTGCGTGTATGTGTAAGCATGGAGCCTCAAAAGAGAAGGCACAGGAGAGTTTTCTCTCGAAAGAATATGTAAGAATACCACGTTATAAGGAAATACAATTTTGCAGAGTAAAGACAAATAAGTACATATTGGAAACACTTTAGGAGAAGAAATAACGCATCGTAAAAAATTTACTTGTATCTCCTAAACAACACGTTGTAACTCGAAAAGATTTGGTGTGACGTGTATGTCTAAACGTGTAGCCTCAAAAGAGAACCCACAGGAGAATTTTCTTTCATCAAATTTGTCAGAAACCACGTTTTAAAGAAATCTCGCATCGTGGGAAATTATCTTGTTTTTCCTAAACAACACGTTGTAACTCGAAAAGCTTTGGGGTTGCGTTTATGTCTAAGCATGTAGCCTCCAAAGAGAACGCATAGGAGAGTTTTCTCTTGAAAGAATATGTAAGAATACCACTTTATAAGGAAATACAGTGTTGCAGAGTAAAGACAAATACATACGTATTGGAAACACTTTAAGAGAAGAAATAACACATCGTACAAAATTAGCTTGTATCTCCTAAACAAAATGTTGTAACTCGAAAATATTTGGTGTGGCTCATAACTCTACACGTGTAGCCTCAAAAGAGAACCTACAGGAGAACTTACATTAGTCAAAATTTTTCAATAAACCACGTTTTATGGAAATCTCGCATCGTGCGAAATTATCTTGTTTTTCCTAAACAACACGTTGTAACTCGAAAAGCTTTGGCGTTGCGTGTTTGTCTAAGCATGTAGCCTCAAAAGAGAACGCACAGGAGAGTTTTCCCTCGAAAGAATATGTAAGAATACCACGTTATAAGGAAATACAGTGTTGCAGAGTAAAGACAAATAAGTACGTATTGGAAACACTTTACGAGAAGAAATAACGCTTCGTACAAAATTTGCTTGTATCTCCTAAGCAACACGTTGTAACTCGAAAAGATTTGGTGTGGCTCGTATGTCTACACGTGCAGCCTCAAAAGAGTGCCCACAGGAGGACTTTCTTTCTTCAAAATTTGTCAGAAAACAACGTTTTATGAAAATCCCGCATCGTGCAAAATTATCTACTTTTTCCTAAACAGCACGTTGTAACTCGAAAAGCTTAGGTGTTGCGTGTATGTTTAAGCCTGTAGCCTCTAAAGAGAACGCACCGGAGAGTTTTCTCTCGAACGAATATGTAAGAATACAACGTTATAAGGAAATAGAGTGTTGCAGAGTAAAGACAAATACATAAGTATTGGAAACACTTTACCAGAGGAATTAATGCATCGTACAAAATTAGCTTGTATCTCCTAAACAACATGTTGTAACTCTAAAAGATTTGGTGTGACGTGTACGTCTAAACGTGTAGCCTCAAAAGAGAACCCACAGGAGAATTTTCATTCATCAAAATTTGTCAGAAACCACGTTTTAAGGAAATCTCGCATCGTGCGAAATTATCTTGTTTTTCCTAAACAAGACGCAATAACTCGAAAAGCTTTGGTGTTGCGTGTATGTCTGAGCGTGTAGCCCGAAAAGAGAACACACAGGAGAGTTTTCCCTCGAAAGAATAGGTAAGAATACCACGTTATAAGGAAATACAGTGTTGCAGAGTAAAGACAAATAAGTATGTATTGGAAACACTTTACAAGAAGAAATAACGCATCGTAAAAAATTTGCTTGTATCTCCTAAACAACACGTTGTAACTTGAAAAGATTTGGTGTGGCTCGTACGTGTAAACGTGTAGCCTCAAAAGAGAACCCACAGAAGAACTTTCTTTCGTCAATATTTGTCAGAAAACCACGTTTTAAGGAAATCCCGCATCGTGCAACATTATCTTGATTTCCTAAACAACACGTTGAAACTCGGAAAGCTTTGGTGTTGCGTGTATGTCTAAGCATGTAGCCTCTAAAGAGAATGCACAGGAGAGTTTTCTCTCGAAAGAACATGTAAGAATACAACGTTATAAGGAAATAGAGTGTTGCAGAGTAAAGACAAATATGTACGTATTGGAAACACTTTAAGAGAAGAAATAACGCATCGTACAAAATTAGCTTGTACCTCCTAAACAACACGTGGTAACTCGAAAGGATTTGGGGTGGCGTGCACGTCTAAACGTGTAGCCTCAAAAGAGAACCCACAGGAGAATTTTCTTTCGTCAAAATTTGTCAGAACACCACGTTTTAAGGAAATCCCGCATCGTGCGAAATTATCTTGTTTTTCATAAACAACACGTTCTAACTCGAAAAGCTTTGGTGTTGCCTGTATGTCTAAGTGTGTAGCCTCAAAAGGGAATGCACAGGATAGTTTTCTCTCGAAAGAATATGTAAGATTACCACGTTATAAGGAAATACAGTGTTGCAGAGTAAAGACTAAAACGTATGTATTGGAAACACTTTATGAGAAGAATTAACGCATCTTACAAAATTACCTTGTATCTCCTAACCAACACGTTGTAACTCGAAAAGATTTGGTGTGGCGTGTACATCTAAACATGTAGCCTCAAAAGAGAACACACAGGAGAATTTTCTTTCGTCAAAATTTTTCAGAAAACCACGTTTTAAGGAAATCCCGCATCGTGCGAAATCATCTTCTTTTTCCTAAACAACATGTTGTAACTCGAAAAGCTTTGGTGTTGCGTGTATGTGTAAGCGTGGAGCCTCAAAAGAGAAGGCACAGGAGAGTTTTCTCTCAAAAGAATATGTAAGTACACCACGTTATAAGGAAATACAATTTTGCAGAGTAACGACAAATAAGTACATATTGGAAACACTTTAGGAGAAGAATTAACGCATCGTACAAAATTAGCTTGTATCTCTTAAACAACACGTTGTAACTCTAAAAGATTTGGTGTAGCGTGTTCATTTAAACATGTAGCCTCAAAAGAGAACCCACAGGAGAATTTTCTTTCGTAAAAATTTGTCAGAAAGCCATGTTTTAAGGAAATCCCGCATCATGCGAAATCATCTTCTTTTTCCTAAACAACATGTTGTAACTTGAAAAGCTTTGGTGTTGCGTGTATGTGTAAGCGTGGAGCCTCAAAAGAGAAGGCACAGGAGCGTTTTCTCTCGAAAGAATATGTAAGAATACCACGTTATAAGGAAATACAATTTTGCAGAGTAAAGACAAATAAGTACATATTGGAAACACTTTATGAGAAGAAATAATGCATCGAAAAAAATTAGCTTGTATCTCCTAAACAACATGTTGTAACTCGAAAAGATTTGGTGTGATGTGTACGTCGAAACGTGTAGCCTCAAAAGAGAACCCACAGGAGAATTTTCTTTCATCAAAATTTGTCAGAAACCACGTTTTAAGGAAATCTCGCATCCTGCGAAATTATCTTGTTTTTCCTAAACAACACGTTGTAACTCGAAAATCTTTGGTGTTGCGTGTATGCCTAAGCGTGTAGCCTCAAAAGAGAATGCACAGGAGAGTTTTCTCTTGAAAGAATATGTAAGAATACCACGTTATAAGGAAATACAGTGTTGTAGAGTAAAGACAAATAAGTACGTATTGGAAACACTTTACAAGAGGAAATAACGCATCGTAAAAAATTTGCTTGTATCTCCTAAACAACACGTTGTAACTCGAAAAGATTTAGTGTGGCGTGTACATCTAAACATGTGGCCTCAAAACAGAACCCACAGGAGAATTTTCTTTCCTCAAAATTTTTCAGAAAACCACGTTTTAAGGAAATCCTGCATCGTGCGAAATCATCTCCTTTTTCCTAAACAACATGTTGTAACTCGAAAAGCTTTGGTGTTGCGTGTATGTGTAAGCGTGGAGCCTCAAAAGAGAAGGCACAGGAGAGTTTTCTCTCGAAAGAATATGTAAGAATACCACGTTATAACGAAATACAATTTTGCAGAGAATAGAAAAATAAGTACATATTGGAAACACTTTAGGAGAAGAAATAACACTTCGTACGAAATTAACTTGTATCTCCTAAGCAACACGTTGTAACTCGAAAAGATTTGGTGTGACGTGTATGTCTAAACGTGTAGCCTCAAAAGAGAACCCAAAAGAGAATTTTCTTTCATCAAAATTTGTCAGAAACCACGTTTAAAGAAATCTCGCATCATGTGAAATTATCTTGTTTTTCCTAAACAACACGTTGTAAATAGAAAAGCTTTGGTGTTGCGTGTATGTCTAAGCGTGTAACCTCAAAAGAGAACGCACAGGAGAGTTTTCTCTCGAAAGAATATGTAACAATACAACGTTATAAGGAAATACACTGTTGCAGATTATAGACAAATACATACCTATTGGAAACACTTTAAGAGAAGAAATAAGGCATCTTACAAAATTAGCTTGTATCTCCTAAACAACACGTTGTAACACGAAAAGATTTGGTATGGCTCGTACCTCTTCATGTGTAGCCTCAAAAGAGCACCGACAGGAGAACTTTCTTTCATCAAAATTTTTCAGAAAACCACGTTTTATGGAAATCTCGCATAGTGCGAAATTATCTTGTTTTTCCTAAACAACACGTTGTAACTCGAAAAGCTTTGGCGTTGCGTATTTGTCTAAGCGTGTAGCCTCAAAAGAGAACGCACAGGAGTGTTTTCCCTCGAAAGAATATGTAAGAATAACACGTTATAAGGAAATACAATGTTGCAGACTAAAGACAAATAAGTACGTATTGGAAACACTTTACGAGAAGAAATAACGCATCTTACAAAATTTGTTTGTATCTGCTAAACAACACGTTGTAACTTGAAAAGATCTGGTGTGGCTCGTACGTCTACAAGTGTAGCCTCAAAAGAGAAACCACAGGAGAACTTCCTTTTGTCAAAATTTGTCAGAAAACCACGTTTTAAGGAAATCCCGCATCGTGCAATATTATCTTGTTTTTCCTAAACAACACGTTGTAACTTGAAAAGCTTTGGTGTTGCGTGTATGTCTAAGCCTGTAGCCTCTAAAGAGAACGCACAGGAGAGTTTTCTCTCAAAAGAAAATGTAAGAATACAACGTTATAAGGAAATACAGTGTTGCAGAGTAAAGACAAATACATAAGTATTGGAAACACTTTACGAGAAGAAATAACGCATCATAAAAAATTAGCTTGTATCTCCTAAGCAACACGTGATAACTCGAAGGATTTGGTGTGGCGTGTACGTCTAAACGTGGAGCCTCAAAAGAGAACCCACAGTAGAATTTTCATTCATCAAAATTTGTCAGAAAACCACGTTTTAAGGAAATCCCGCATCGTGCGAATTAATCTTGTTTTTCATTAACAACACGTTGTAACTCGAAAAGCTTTGGTGTTGCCTGTATGTCTAAGTGTGTAGCCTCAAAAGGGAACGCACAGGATACTTTTCTCTCGAAAGAATATGTAAGAATACCACGGTATAAGGAAATACAGTGTTGCAGAGTAAAGACAAATATGTACGTATTGGAAACACTTTATGAGAAGAATTAACGTATCGTACAAAATTAGCTTGTATCTCTTAAACAACACGTTGTAACTCGAAAAGATTTGGTGTGGCGTGTACATCTAAACATGTAGCCTCAAAAGAGAACACACAGGAGAATTTTCTTTCGTCAAAATTTTTCAGAAAACCACGTTTTAAGGAAATCCCGCATCGTGCGAAATCATCTTCTTTTTCCTAAACAACATGTTGTAACTTGAAAAGCTTTGGTGTTGCATGTATGTGTAAGCGTGGAGCCTCAAAAGAGAAGGCACAGGAGAGTTTTCTCTCAAAAGAATATGTAAGAACACCACGTTATAAGGAAATACAATTTTGCAGAGTAACGACAAATAAGTACATATTGGAAACACTTTAGGAGAAGAATTAACGCATCGTACAAAATTAGCTTGTATCTCTTAAACAACACGTTGTAACTCTAAAACATTTGGTGTGGCGTGTTCATTTAAACATGTAGCCTCAAAAGAGAACCCACAGGAGAATTTTCTTTCGTAAAAATTTGTCAGAAAGCCATGTTTTAAGGAAATCCCGCATCATGCGAAATCATCTTCTTTTTCCTAAACAACATGTTGTAACTTGAAAAGCTTTGGTGTTGCGTGTATGTGTAAGCGTGGAGCCTCAAAAGAGAAGGCACAGGAGCGTTTTCTCTCGAAAGAATATGTAAGAATACCACGTTATAAGGAAATACAATTTTGCAGAGTAAAGACAAATAAGTACATATTGGAAACACTTTATGAGAAGAAATAATGCATCGAAAAAAATTAGCTTGTATCTCCTAAACAACATGTTGTAACTCGAAAAGATTTGGTGTGATGTGTACGTTCAAACGTGTAGCCTCAAAAGAGAACCCACAGGAGAATTTTCTTTCATCAAAATTTGTCAGAAACCACGTTTTAAGGAAATCTCGCATCCTGCGAAATTATCTTGTTTTTCCTAAACAACACGTTGTAACTCGAAAATCTTTGGTGTTGCGTGTATGCCTAAGCGTGTAGCCTCAAAAGAGAATGCACAGGAGAGTTTTCTCTTGAAAGAATATGTAAGAATACCACGTTATAAGGAAATACAGTGTTGTAGAGTAAAGACAAATAAGTACATATTGGAAACACTTTACAAGAGGAAATTACGCATCGTAAAAAATTTGCTTGTATCTCCTAAACAACACGTTGTAACTCGAAAAGATTTAGTGTGGCGTGTACATCTAAACATGTGGCCTCAAAACAGAACCCACAGGAGAATTTTCTTTCCTCAAAATTTTTCAGAAAACCACGTTTTAAGGAAATCCCGCATCGTGCGAAATCATCTCCTTTTTCCTAAACAATATGTTGTAACTCGAAAAGCTTTGGTGTTGCGTGTATGTGTAAGCGTGGAGCCTCAAAAGAGAAGTCACAGGAGAGTTTTCTCTCGAAAGAATATGTAAGAATACCACGTTATAACGAAATACAATTTTGCAGAGAATAGAAAAATAAGTACATATTGGAAACACTTTAGGAGAAGAAATAACACTTCGTACGAAATTAACTTGTATCTCCTAAGCAACACGTTGTAACTCGAAAAGATTTGGTGTGACGTGTATGTCTAAACGTGTAGCCTCAAAAGAGAACCCAAAGGAGAATTTTCTTTCATCAAAATTTGTCAGAAACCACGTTTAAAGAAATCTCGCATCATGCGAAATTATCTTGTTTTTCCTAAACAACACGTTGTAAATAGAAAAGCTTTGGTGTTGTGTGTATGTCTAAGCGTGTAACCTCAAAAGAGAACGCACAGGAGAGTTTTCTCTCGAAAGAATATGTAACAATACAACGTTATAAGGAAATACACTGTTGCAGAGTATAGACAAATACATACCTATTGGAAACACTTTAAGAGAAGAAATAAGGCATCTTACAAAATTAGCTTGTATCTCCTAAACAACACGTTGTAACACGAAAAGATTTGGTATGGCTCGTACCTCTACACGTGTAGCCTCAAAAGAGCACCGAGAGGAGAACTTTCTTTCATCAAAATTTTTCAGAAAACCACGTTTTATGGAAATCTCGCATAGTGCGAAATTATCTTGTTTTTCCTAAACAACACGTTGTAACTCGAAAAGCTTTGGCGTTGCGTATTTGTCTAAGCGTGTAGCCTCAAAAGAGAACGCACAGGAGTGTTTTCCCTCGAAAGAATATGTAAGAATAACACGTTATAAGGAAATACAATGTTGCAGACTAAAGACAAATAAGTACGTATTGGAAACACTTTACGAGAAGAAATAACGCATCGTACAAAATTTGTTTGTATCTCCTAAACAACACGTTGTAACTTGAAAAGATCTGGTGTGGCTCGTACGTCTACAAGTGTAGCCTCAAAAGAGAAACCACAGGAGAACTTCCTTTCGTCAAAATTTGTCAGAAAACCACGTTTTAAGGAAATCCCGCATCGTGCAATATTATCTTGTTTTTCCTAAACAACACGTTGTAACTTGAAAAGCTTTGGTGTTGCGTGTATGTCTAAGCCTGTAGCCTCTAAAGAGAACGCACAGGAGAGTTTTCTCTCAAAAGAAAATGTAAGAATACAACGTTATAAGGAAATACAGTGTTGCAGAGTAAAGACAAATACATAAGTATTGGAAACACTTTACGAGAAGAAATAACGCATCATAAAAAATTAGCTTGTATCTCCTAAGCAACACGTGATAACTCGAAGGATTTGGTGTGGCGTGTACGTCTAAACGTGGAGCCTCAAAAGAGAACCCACAGTAGAATTTTCATTCATCAAAATTTGTCAGAAAACCACGTTTTAAGGAAATCCCGCATCGTGCGAATTAATCTTGTTTTTCATTAACAACACGTTGTAACTCGAAAAGCTTTGGTGTTGCCTGTATGTCTAAGTGTGTAGCCTCAAAAGGGAACGCACAGGATACTTTTCTCTCGAAAGAATATGTAAGAATACCACGGTATAAGGAAATACAGTGTTGCAGAGTAAAGACAAATATGTACGTATTGGAAACACTTTATGAGAAGAATTAACGCATCGTACAAAATTAGCTTGTATCTCTTAAACAACACGTTATAACTCGAAAAGATTTGGTGTGGCGTGTACATGTAAACATGGAGCCTCAAAAGAGAACCCACAGGAGAATTTTCTTTCCTCAAAATTTTTCAGAAAACCACGTTTTAAGGAAATCCCGCATCGTGCGAAATCATCTTCTTTTTCCTAAACAACAGGTTGTAACTCGAAAAGCATTGGTGTTGCGTGTATGTGTAAGGGTGGAGACTCAAAAGAGAAGGCACAGGAGAGATTTCTCTCGAAAGAATATGTAAGAATACCACGTTATAAGGAAATACAATTTTGCAGAGTAAAGACAAATTAGTACATATTGGAAACACTTTATGAGAAGAAATAACGCATCCTTAAAAATTAGCTTGTATCTCCTTAACAACACATTGTAACACGAAAAGATTTGGTGTGACATGTACGTCTAAACGTGTAGCCTCAAAAGAGAACCCACAGAAGAATTTTCTTTCATCAAAATTTGTCAGAAAACACGTTTTAAGGAAATCTCACATCGTGCGAAATTATCATGTTTTTCCTTAACAACACGTTGTAACTCGAAAAGCTTTGGTGCTGAGTGTGTGTCTAAGCATGTAGCCTCAAAAGAGAACGCACAGGAGAGTTTTCTCTCGAAAGAATATGTAAGAATACCACGTTATAAGGAAATACAGTGTTGCAAAGAAAAATAAGTACATATTGGAAACATTTTATGAGAAGAAATAACGCATCGTAAAAAATTTGCTTGTATCTCCTAAACAACACGTTGTAACTCGAAAAGATTTCGTGTGGCTCGTATGTCTGCATGTGTAGCCTCAAAAGAGAACCCACAGGAGAACTTTCTTTCGTCAAAATTTGTCAGAAAACCAGGTTTTAAGGAAATCCCGCATCGTGCAAAATTATCTAGTTTTTCCCAAACAACACGTTGTAACTAGAAAAGCTTTGGTGTTGCTTGTGTGTCTAAGCCTGTAGCCTCTAAAGAGAACGCACAAAAGAGTTTTCTCTCGAAAGAACATGTAAGAATACAACGTTATAAGGAAATACAGTGTTGCAGAGTAAAGACAAATAAGTAAGTATTGGAAACACTTTACGTGAAGAAATAACGCATCGTACAAAATTAGCTTGTATCTCCTAAGCAACACGTGGTAACTCGAAAGGATTTGGTGTGGCGTGTACGTCTAAACGTGGAGCCTCAAAAGAGAACCCACAGGAGAGTTTTCTTTCGTCAAAATTTGTCAGAAAATCACGTTTTAAGGAAATCCCACATCATGTGAAATAATCTTGTTTCTCATAAACAACAGGTTGTAACTCGAAAAGCTTTGGTGTTGCCTGTATGTCTAAGTGTGTAGCCTCAAAAGGGAACGCATAGGATAGTTTTGTCTCGAAAGAATATGTAAGAATACCATGTTATAAGGAAATACAGTGTAGCAGAGTAAAGACAAATACGTACATATTGGAAACACTTTATGAGAAGAATTAACGCATCGTACAAAATTAGCTTGTATCTCCTAAACAACACGTTGTAACTCGAAAGGATTTGGTGTGGCGTGTACATCTAAACATGTAGCCTCAAAAGAGAACCAACAGGAGATTTTTCTTTCGTCAAAATTTTTCAGAAAACCACGTTTTAAGGAAATCCCACATCATGCAAATCATCTTCTTTTTCCTAAACAACATGTTGTAATTCGAAAAGCTTTGGTGTTGCATGTATGTGTAAGCGTGGAGCCTCAAAAGAGAACGCACAGGAGAGTTTTCTCTCGAAAGAATATGTAAGAATACCACGTTATAAGGAAATACAATATTGCAGAGTAAAGACAAATAAGTACATATTGGAAACACTTTACGAGAAGAAATAACGCATCGTACAAAATTAGCTTGTATCTCCTAAACAACTCGTTGTAACTCGAAAAGATTTGGTGTGACGTGTACGTCTAAACATGTAGCCTCAAAAGAGAACCCACAGGAGAATTTTCTTTCATCAAAATTGTCAGAAAACATGTTTTAAGGAAATCGCACATCATGCAAAATTATCTTGTTTTTCCTAAACAACACGGTGTAACCCGAAAAGCTTTGGTGTTGAGTTTTTGTCTAAGAGTGTAGCCTCAAAAGGGAACGCACAGGAGATTTTTCTCTCGAAAGAATATGTAAGAATACCACGTTATAAGGAAATACAGTGTTGCAGAGTAAAGACAAATAAGTACGTATTGAAAACACTTTACGAGAAGAAATAACGAATCGTAAAAAATTTGCTGGAATCTCCTAAACAACACGTTGCAACTCGAAAAGATTTGGTGTGGCTCGTACATCTAAACGTGTAGCCTCAAAAGAGAACCCACAGGAGAACTTTCTTTCGTCAAAATTTCTCAGAAAACCACGTTTTAAGGATATCCCGCATCGTGCAAAATTATCTTGTTTTTCCTAAACAACACGTTGTAAATCGAAAAGCTTTGGTGTTGCGTGTATGTCTATGCATGTAGCCTCTAAAGAGAACGCACAGGAGACTTTTCTCTCCAAAGAACATGTAAGAATACAACGTTATAAGGAAATACAGTGTTGCAGAGTAAAGACAAATACGTACTTATTGGAAACACTTTACGAGAAGAAATAACGCATCGTACAAAATTAGCTTGTATCTCCTAAACAACACGTGGCAACTCGAAAAGATTTGGTGTGGCATGCACTTCTAAACATGTAGCCTCAAAAGAGAACCAACAGGAGAATTTTCGTTTGTCAAAATTTGTCAGAACACCACGTTTTAAGGAAATCCCGCATCATGCGAAATTATCTTGTTTTTCATAAACAACACGTTGTAACTCGAAAAGCTTTGGTGTTGCCTGTATGTCTAAGTGTGTAGCCTCAAAAGGGAACGCACAGGATAGTTTTCTCTCGACAGAATATGTAAGAATACCACGTTATAAGGAAATACAGTGTTGCAGAATAAAGACAAATACGTACCTATTGAAAATACTTTACGAGAAGAAATAACGCATCATACAAAATTAGCTTGTATCTCCTAAACAACACGTGGTAACTCGAAAGGATTTGATGTGGTGTGCACGTCTAAACGTGAAGCCTCAAAAGAGAACCCACAGGAGAATTTTCTTTCGTCAAAATTTGTCAGAAAACCACGTTTTAAGGAAATCCCGCATCGTGCGAAATTATCTTGTTTTTCATAAACAACACGTTCTAACTCGAAAAGCTTCGGTGTTGCCTGTATGTCTAAGTGTGTAGCCTCAAAAGGGAATGCACAGGATAGTTTTCTCTCAAAAGAATATGTAAGAATACCACGTTATAAGGAAATACAGTGTTGCAAAGTAAAGACAAATACGTACGTATTGGAAACACTTTATGAGAAGAATTAATGCATCGTACAAAATTAGCTTGCATCTCTTAAACAACACGTTGTAACTCAAAAAGATTTGGTGTGGCATGTACATCTAAACATGGAGCCTCAAAAGAGAACCCACAGGAGAATTTTCTTTTGTCAAATTATTTCAGAAAACCACGTTTTAAGGAAATCCCGCATCATACGAAATCATCTTCTTTTTCCTAAACAACATGTTGTAACTCGAAAAGCGTTGGTGTTGCGTTTATGTGTAAGCGTGGAGACTCAAAAGAGAAAGCACAGGAGAGTTTTCTCTCGAAAGAATATGTAAGAATACCACGTTATAAGGAAATACAATTTTGCAGAGTAAAGACAAATAAGTACGTATTGGAAACACTTTACGAGAAGAAATAACGCATCCTAAACAACACGTTGTAACTCGAAAAGATTTGGTGTGACGTGTACGTATAAATGTGTAGCCTCAAAAGTGAACCCACAGGAAAATTTTCTTTCATCAAAATTTGTCAGAAAACACGTTTTAAGGAAATCTCACATCGTGCGAAATAATCTTGTTTTTCCTAAACAACACGTTGTAACTCGAAAAGCTTTGGTGTTGAGTGTTTGTCTAAGCGTGTAGCCTCAAAAAGAGAACGCACAAGAGAGTTTTCTCTCGAAAGAATATGTAAGAATACCACGTTAGAAGGAAATACAGTGTTGCAGAGTAAAGACAAATAAGTACTTATTGGAAACACTTTACGAGAGGAAATAACGCATCCTAAATAATTTGCTTGTATCTCCTAAACAACACGTTGTAACTCGAAAAGTTTTGGTGTGGCTATAATGTCTGCATGTGTAGCCTCAAAAGAGAACCCACAGGAGAACTTTCTTTCGTCAAAATTTGTCAGAAAACCTCGTTTTAAGAAAATCCCGCATCGTGCAAAATTATCTTGTTTTTCCTAAACAACATGTTGTAACTCGAAAAGCTTTGGTGTTGCGTGTATGTCTAAGCCTGTAGCCTCTAAAGAGAACGCACAGGAGAGATTTCTCTCGAAAGAACATGTAAGAATACAACGTTATAAGGAAATACAGTGTTGCAGAGTAAAGACAAATAAGTAAATATTGGAAACACTTTATGAGAAGAAATAACGCATCGTACAAAATTAGCTTGTATCTCCTAAACAACACGTTGTAACTCGAAAGTATTTGGTGTGGCGTGTACTTCTAAACGTGGAGCCTCAAAAGAGAACCCACAGGATAATTTTCTTTCGTCAAAATTTGTCAGAAAATAACGCATCGTACAAAATTAGCTTGTATCTCCTAAACAACACGTGGTAACTCGAAAGGATTTGGTGTGGCGTGTACGTCTAAACGTGGAGCCTCAAAAGAGAACCCACAGGATAATTTTCTTTCGTCAAAATTTGTCAGAAAACCACGTTTTAAGGAAATCCCGCATCCTGCGAAATTATCTTGTTTTTCAGAAACAACACGTTGTAACTCGAAAAGCTTTGGTGTTGCCTGTATGTCTAAGTGTGTAGATTCAAAAGGGAACGCAGAGGATAGTTTTCTCTCGAAAGAATATGTAAGAATACCACGTTATAAGGAAATACAGTGTTGCAGAGTAAAGACAAATACGTACGTATTGGAAACACTTTATGAGAAGAATTAACACATCGTAAAAAATTAGTTTGTATCTCCTAAACAACCCGTTTTAACTCGAAAGGATTTGGTGTGGCGTGTACATCTAAACATGTAGCCTCAAAAGAGAACCCACAGGAGAATTTTCTTTCGTCAAAATATTTCAGAAAACCACGTTTTAAGGAAATCCCGCATCGTGCGAAATCATCTTCTTTTTCCTAAACAACATGTTGTAATTCGAAAAGCTTTGGTGTAGCGTGTATGTGTAAGCGTGGAGCCTCAAAAGAGAATGCACAGGGGAGTTTTCTCTCGAAAGAATATGTAAGAATACCACGTTATAAGGAAAAACAATTTTGCAGAGTAAAGACAAATAAGTACATATTGGACACACTTTACGAGAAGAAATTACGCATCGTAAAAAATTAGCTTGTATCTCCTAAACAACACGTTGTAACTCGAAAAGATTTGGTGTGTCATGTACGTCTAAACGTGTAGCCTCAAAAGAGAACTCACAGGAGAATTTTCTTTCATCAAAATTTGTCAGAAAACACGTTTTAAGGAAATCTCGCATCGTGCAAAATTATCTTGCTTTTCCTAAACAACACAGTGTAACTTGAAAAGCTTTGGTGCTGAGTGTTTGTCTAAGCGTGTAGCCTCAAAAGAGAACACACAGGAGAGTTTTCTCTCGAAAGAATATGTAAGTATACCACGTTATAAGGAAATACTGTGTTGCAGAGTAAAGACAAATAAGTACATATTGGAAACACTTTAGGAGAAGAAATACTGCATCGTAAAAAATTTGCTTGTATCTCCTAAACAACACGTTGTAACTCGAAAAGATTTGGTGTGGCTCATACCTCTACACGTGTAGCCTCAAAAGAGAACCCACAGGAGAACTTTCTTTCGTCAAAATTTGTCAGAAAACCACGTTTTAAGGAAATCCCGCATCATGCAAAATCATCTCCGTTTTCCTAAACAACATGTTGTAACTCGAAAAGCTTTGGTGTTGCGTGTATGTGTAAGGATGGAGCCTCAAAAGAGAAGGCACAGGAGAGTTTTCCCTCGAAAGAATATGTAATAATACCATGGTATAAGGAAATACAATTTTGCAGAGTAAAGACAAATAAGTACATATTGGAAACACTTTACGAGAAGTAATAACGCATCGTACAAAATTAACTTGTGTCTCCTAAACAACACGTTGTAACTCGAAAAGATTTGGTGTTACGTGTATGTCTAAACGTGTAGCCTCAAAAGAGAACCCACAGGAGAATTTTCTTTCATCAAAATTTGTCAGAAACCACGTTTTAAGGAAATCTCGCATCGTGCGAAATTATCTTGTTTTTCCTAAACAACACGTTGTAACTCGAAAAGCTTTGGTGTTGCGTGTATGTCTAATCTTGTAGCCTCAAATAAGAATGCACAGGAGAGTTTTCTCTCGAAAGAATATGTAAGAATACCACGTTATAAGGAAATACAGTGTAGCAGAGTAAAGACAAATAAGAATGTATTGGAAACACTTTAAGTGAAGAAATAATGCATCGTACTAAATTAGCTTGTATCTCCTAAGCAACACATGGTAACTCGAAAGGATTTGGTGTGGCGTGTACGTCTAAACGTGGAGTCTCAAAAGAGAACCCACAGGAGAACTTACTTTCGTCAAAATTTGTCAGAAAACCATGTTTTAAGGAAATCCCGCATCGTGCGAAATAATCTTGTTTTTCATAAACAACACGTTGAAATTCGAAAAGCTTTGGTGTTGCCTGTATGTCTAAGTGTGTAGCCTCAAAAGGGAACGCACAGGATAGTTTTCTCTCGAAAGAATATGTAAGAATACCACGTTATAAGGAAATACAGTGTTGCAGAATAAAGACAAATACGTACGTATTGGAAACACTTTATGAGAAGAATTGACGCATCTTACAAAATTAGCTTGTATCTCCTAAACAACACGTTGTAACTCGAAAAGATTTGGTGTGGCGTGTACGTCTAAACATGTAGCCTCAAAAGAGAACCCACAGGAGAATTTTCTTTCGTCAAAATTTTTCAGAAAACCACGTTTTAAGGAAATCCCGCATCGTGCGAAATCATCTTCTTTTTCCTAAACAACATATTGTAACTCGAAAAGCTTTGGTGTTGCGTGTATGTGTAAGCATGGAGCCTCAAAAGAGAAGGCACAGGAGCGTTTTCTCTCGAAAGAATATGTTGAATACCACGTTATAAGGAGATACAATTTTGCAGAGTAAAGACAAATAAGTACATATTGGAAACACTTTACGAGAAGAAATAACGCATCGTACAAAATTAACTTGTATCTCCTAAACAACACGTTGTAACTCGAAAAGATTTGGTGTGACGTGTATGTCTAAACGTGTAGCCTCAAAAGAGAACCCACAGGAGAATTTTCTTTCATCAAAATTTATCAGAAACCACGTTTTAAGGAAATCTCGCATCGTGGAAAATTATCTTGTTTTTCCTAAACAACACGTTGTAACTTGAAAAGCTTTGTCATTGCGTGTATGTCTAAGCATGTAGCCTCAAAAGAGAACGCACAGGAGAGTTTTCCCTCAAAAGAATATGTAAGAATACCACGTTATAAGGAAATATAATTTTGCAGAGTAAAGACAAATAAGTACTTATTGGAAACACTTTATGAGGAGAAATAACGCATCATAAAAAATTAGCTTGTATCTCGTAAACAACACGTTGTAACTCGTTAAGATTTGGTGTGACGTGTACGTCTAAACGTGTAGCCTCAAAAGAGAACCCACAGTAGAATTATCTTTCATCAAAATTTGTCAGAAAACCACGTTGTATGGAAATCTCGCATCTTGCGAAATTATCTTGTTTTTCCTAAACAACACGCTGTAACTCGCAAAGCTTTGGTGTTGCGTGTATGTCTAAGCGTGTAGCCCAAAAAAAAAACGCACAGGAGAGTTTTCCCTCGAAAGAATATGTAAGAATACCACGTTATAAGGAAATACAGTGTTGCAGAGTAAAGACAATTAAGTACATATTGGAAACACTTTACGAGAAGAAATAACGCATCGTACGAAATTAGCTTGTATCTCCTAAGCAACACGTTGTAACTCGAAAAGATTTGGTGTGACGTGTATGTCTAAACATGTAGCCTCAAAAGAGAACCCACAGGAGAACTTTCTTCAGTCAAATTTTTTCAGAAAACCACGTTTTATGGAATCTCGCATCGTGCGAAATTATCTTGTTTTTCCTAAACAACATGCTGTAACTCGAAAAGCTTTGGCGTTGCGTGTATGTCTAAGCGTGTAGCCCAAAAAAAAAAACGCACAGGAGAGTTTTCCCTTGAAAGAATATGTAAGAATACCACGTTATAAGGAAATACAGTGTTGCAGAGTAAAGACAATTAAGTACATATTGGAAACACTTTACGAGAAGAAATAACGCATCGTACGAAATTAGCTTGTATCTCCTAAACAAAACGTTGTAACTCGAAAAGATTTGGTGTGACGTGTACGTCTAAACATGTAGCCTCAAAAGAGAACCCACAGGAGAACTTTCTTCAGTCAAAATTTTTCAGAAAACCACGTTTTATGGAAATCTCGCATCGTGCGAAATTATCTTGTTTTTCCTAAACAAAACGTTGTAACTCGAAAAGCTTTGGCGTTGCGGGTATGTCTAAGCGTGTAGCCCAAAAGAGAACGCACAGGAGAGTTTTCCCTCGAAAGAATATGTAAGAATATCACGTTATAAGGAAATACAGTGTTGCAGAGTAAAGACAATTAAGTACATATTGGACACACTTTACAAGAAGAAATAACGCATCGAACAAAATTTGCTTGTATCTCCTAAACAACAAGTTGTAACTCGAAAAGATTTGGTGTGGCGTGTACGTCTAAACCTGTAGCCTCAATAGACAACGCACAGGAGAACTTTCTTTCGTCAAAATTTGTCAGAAAACCACGTTTTAAGGATATCCCGCATCGTGCAAAATTATCCTGTTTTTCCTAAACAACACGTTGTAACTCGAAAAGCTTTGGTGTTGCGTGTATGTCTAAGCGTGTAGCCTCTAAAGAGAACGCACCGGAGAGTTTTCTCTCGAAAGAACATGTAAGAATACAATGTTATAAGGAAATACAGTGTTGCAGAGTAAAGACAAATACGTAAATATTGGAAACACTTTACGAGAATAAATAATGCATCGTACAAAATTAGCTTGTATCTCCTAAACAACACGTGGTAATTCGAAAGGGTATGGTGTGGCGTGCACGTCTAAACGTGTAGCCTCAATAGAGAACCCACAGGAGAATTTTCTTTCGTCAAAATTTGTCAGAACACCAAGTTTTAAGGAAATCCCGCATCGTGCGAAATTATCTTGTTTTTCATAAACAACACGTTGTAACTTGACAAGCTTTGGTGTTGCCTGTATGTCTAAGTGTGTAGCCTCAAAAGGGAACGCACAGGATAGTTTTCTCTCGAAAGAATGTGTAAGAATACCACGTTATAATGAAATACAGTGTTGCAGAGTAAAGACAAATACGTACGTATTGGAAACACTTTACGAGAAGAAATAAAACATCGTACAAAATTAGCTTGTATCTCCTAAACAACACGTGGTAACTCGAAAGGATTAGGTGTGACGTGCACGTCAAAACGTGAAGCCTCAAAAGAGAACAAACAGAATAATTTTCTTTCGTCAAAATTTGTCAGAAAACCATGTTTTAAGGAAATCTGGCATCGTGCGAAAGTATCTTGTTTTTTATAAACAACACGTTGTAACTCAAAAACTTTGGTGTTGCCTGTATGTCTAAGTGTTTAGCCTCAAAAGGGAATGCACAGGATAGTTTTCTCGAAAGAATATGTAAGAATACCACGTTATAAGGAAATACAGTGTTGCAGAGTAAAGACAAATACGTACATATTGGAAACACTTTACGAGAATTAACGCAATATAAAAAATTAGCTTTTGTCTCCTAAACAACACAATGTAACTCGAAAAGATTTGGTGTGACGTGTACGTCTAAATATGTAGCCTCTAAAGTGAACCCTCAGGAGAATTTTCTTTCGTCAAAATTTTTCAGAAAACCAGGTTTTTAGGAAATCCCGCATCATGCGAAATCATCTTCTTTTTCCTAAACAACACGTTGTAACTCGAAAAGCTTTGGTGTTGCGTGTTTGTCTAATCGTGTAGCCTCAAAATAGAACACACAGGAGAGTTTTCTCTCGAAAGAATATGTACGAATACCACGTTATAAGGAAATACAGTGTTGCAGAGTAAAGACAAATACGTACGTATTGGAAACACTTTACGAGAAGAAATAACGCATCGTACAATATTTGCTTGTGTCTCCTAAACAACACGTTGTAACTGAAAAATATTTGGTGTGGCTCGTACGTCTACACGTGTAGCCTCAAAAGAGAACCTACAGGAGAACTTTCTTTCGTCAAAATTTGTCAGAAAACCACGTTTTAAGGAAATCCCGCTTCGTGCAAAATTATCTTGTTTTTCCTAAACAACACGTTGTAACTCGAAAAGCTTTGGTGTTGCGTGTATGTCTGAGCATGTAGCCTCTAAAGAGAATGCACAGGAGAGTTTTCTCTCGAAAGAACATGTAAGAATACAACGTTATAAGGAAATACAGTGTTGCAGAGTAAAGACAAATACATATGTATTGGAACCACTTTACGAAAAGAAATAACGCATCATACAAAATTAGCTTGTATCTCTTAAACAACACGTTGTAACTCGAAAGGATTTGGTGTGGCGTGCACGTCTAAACGTGTAGCCTCAAAACAGAAGCCACAAGAGAATTTTCTTTCGTCAAAATTTGTCAGAAAATCACGTTTTAAGGAAATCCCGCATCGTACAAAATTATTTTGTTTTCCATAAACAACACGTTGTAACTCGAAAAGCTTTGGTGTTGCCTGTATGTCTAAGTGTGTAGCCTCAAAAGGGAACGCACAGGATAGTTTTCTCTCGAAGGAATATGTAAGAATACCATGTTATAAGGAAATATAATGCTGCAGTGTAAAGACAAATATGTACTTATTGGAAACATTTATGAGAAGAATTAACGCATCGTAAAAAATTAGCTTATATCTCCTAAACAACACGTTGTAATTCGAAAAGATTTGGTGTGGCTCGTACCTCTACACGTGTAGCCTCAAAAGAGAACCCACAAGAGAACTTTCTTTCGTCAAAATTTTTCAGAAAACCACGTTTTATGGAAATCTCGCATCGTGCTAAATTATCTTGTTTTTCCTAAACAACACATTGTAACTCGAAAAGCTTTGGCGTTGCATGTTTGTCTAAGCGTGTCCCCTCAAAAGAGAATGCACAGGAGAGTTTTCCCTCGAAATAATATGTAAGAATACCATGTTATAAGGAAATACAGTGTAGCAGATTAAAGACAAATAAGTACGTATTGGAAACACTTTACGAGAAGAAATAATGCTTCGTACAAAATTAGCTTGTATCTCCTAAACAACACGTGGTAACTTGAAAGGATTTGGTGTGGCGTGTACGTCTAAACGTGTAGCCTCAAAAGAGAACCCACAGGAGAATTTTCTTTATTCAAAATTTTTCAGAAAACCACATTTTAAGGAAATCCCGCATCGTGCGAAATCATCTTCTTTTCCCTAAACAACATGTTGTAACTCGAAAAGCAATGGTGTTGCGTGTATGTGTAAGCGTGGAGCCTCAAAAGAGAAGGCACTGGAGAGTTTTCACTCCAAAGAATATGTAAGAATACCACGTTATAAGGAAATACAATTTTGCAGAGTAAAGACAAATAAGTACATATTGGAAACACTTTACGAGAAGAAATAACGCATCTTACAAAATTAGCTTGTATCTCCTAAACAACACGTTGTAACTCGAAAGGATTTGGTGTGACGTGTACGTCTAAAAGTGTAGCCTCAAACGAGAACACACAGGAGAATTATTTTTCATCAAAATTTGTCAGAAACCACGTTTTAAGGAAATCTCGCATCGTGCGAAATTATCTTGTTTTTCCTAAACAACACGTTGTAACTCGAAAAGCTTTGGTGTTGCGTGTATGTCTAAGCGTGTAGCCTCAAAAGAGAACGCACAGGAGAGTTTTCTCTCGAAAGAATATGTAAGAATACCACGTTAAAAGGAAATTAAGTGTTGCAGAGTAAAGACAACTACGTACGTATTGGAAACAGTTTAAGAGAAGAAATAACACATCGTACAAAATTAGCTTGTATCTCCTAAACAACACGTTGTAACTCGAAAAGATTTGGTGTGGCTCATACCTCTACATGTGTAGCCTCAAAAGAGAACCCACAGGATAACTTTCTTTCGTCGAAATTTTTCAGACAACCACGTTTTATGGAAATCTCGCATCGTGCGAAATTATCTTGTATTTCCTAAACGACACATTGTAACTCGAAAAGCTTTGGCGTTGCGTGTATGTCTAAGCGTGTAGCCTCTATAGAGAACGCACAGGAGAGTTTTCTCTCGAAAGAATATGTAAGAATACAACGTTATAAGGAAATACAGTGTTGTAGAGTAAAGACAAATAAGTATGTATTGGAAAACTTTACGAGCAGAAGTAACGCATCTTACAAAATTAGCTTGTATCTCCGAAACAACACGTGGTAACTCGAAAAGATTTGGTGTGCCGTGTACGTCTAAACGTGTAGCCTCGAAAGAGAACCCACAGGAGAATTTTCTTTCGTCAAAATTTTTCAGAAAACCACGTTTTAAGGAAATCCTGCATCGTGCGAAATCATCTTCTTTTTCCTAAACAACATGTTGTAACTCGAAAAGCTTTGGTGTTGCGTGTATGTGTAAGCATGAAGCCTCAAAAGAGAAGGCACAGGAGAGTTTTCTCTCGAAAGATTATATAAGAATACCACGTTATAAGGAAATACAATTTTGCAGAGTAAAGACAAATAAGTACATATTGGAATCACTTTACAAGAAGAAATAACGCATCGTAAAAAAGTAGCTTGTATCTCCTAAACAACACGTTGTAACTCGAAAAGATTTGGTGTGACGTGTACGTCTAAGTGTGTAGCCTCAAAAGGGAACCCACAAGAGACTTTTCTTTCATCAAAATTTGTCAGAAACCACGTTTTAAGGAAATCTCGCATCGTGCGAAATTATCTTGTTTTTCCTAAATAACACGTTATAACTCAAAAAGCTTTGGTGTTGCCTGTATGTCTAAGTGTGTAACCTCAAAAGAGAATGCACAGGATAGTTTTCTCTTGAAAGAATATGTAAGAATACCACGTTATAAGGAAATACAATGTTGCAGAGTAAAGACAAATACGTACGTATTGGAAACACTTTACGAGAAGAATTAACGCATCTTAAAAAATTAGCTTGTATCTCCTAAACAACACGTTGTAACTCGAAAAGATATGGTGTGGCATGTACATCTAAACGTGTAGCCTCAAAAGAGAACCTACAGGAGAATTTTCTTTCTTCAAAATTTTTCAAAAAACCACGTTTTAAGGAAATCCCGCATCGTGTGAAATCATCTTCTTTTTCCTAAACAACATGTTGTAACTTGAAAAGCATTGGTGTTGCGTGTATGTGTAAGCGTGGAGCCTCAAAAGAAAAGGCACAGGAGAGTTTTCTCTCGAAAGAATATGTAAGAATACCACGTTATACGGAAATACAATTTTGCAGAGTATAGACAAATAAGTACATATTGGAAACACTTACAAGAAGAAATAACGCATCGTACAAAATTAGCTTGTATCTCCTAAACAACACGTTGTAACTCGAAAAGATTTGGTGTGGCGTGTACGTCTAAAAGTGTAGCCTCAAAAGAGAACCCACAGGAGAATTTTATTTCATCAAAATTTGTCAGAAACCACGTTTTAAGGAAATCTCGCATCCTGCGAAATTATCTTGTTTTTCCTAAACAACACGTTGTAACTCGAAAAGCTTTGGTGTTGCGTGTATGTCTAAGCGTGTAACCTCAAAAGAGAATGCACAGGATAAAATTCTCCTGTGGGTTCTCTTTTGAGGGTACACGTTTAGACGTACACGCCACAACAAATCCTTTCGAGTTATAACGTGTTGTTTAGGAGATACAAGCTAATTTTGTACTATGTGTTATTTCATCTCGTAAAGTTTAAGTGTTTCCAATAAGTATGTATTTGTCTTTACTCTGCAACATTGTATTTCCTTAAAACGTGGTATTCCTACATATTCTTTCGGGAGAAAACTCTCCTGTGCATTCTCTTTTGAGGCTACACGATTAGAAATACACGCAACACCAAATCTTTTCGAGTTACAAAGTGTTGTTTAGGAAAAATAAGAAATTTTCGCACGGTGAGGGATTTCCGTAAAAAGTGGTTTTTGACAAATTTTGACCAAAGAAAAGTCTCCTGTGGGTTCTCTTTTGAGGTTACACGTTTAGACGTACACAGCACACCAAATCTTTTCCAGTTACAACGTGTTCTTTAGGAGATACAAGCTAATTTTGCATGATGCTTTATTTCTTCTCGTAAAGTGTTTCCAATAAGTACGTATTTGTCTATATTCTGCTTCACTGTATTTCCTTATAACGTGGTATTCTTACATATTCTTTCGAGAGAAAACTCTCCTGTGTGTTCCCCTTTGAGGATACGCACTGAGACATACACGCAACACCAAAGCTTTTCGAGTTACAACGTGTTGTTTAGGAAAAACAAGATAATTACGCACGATGCGGGATTTCCTTAATAAGTGGTTTTCGGACAAATTTTGACCAAGGAAAATTCCTCTATGGGTTCTCTTTTGAGGCTACACGTTTAGACGTACAGGCCACACCAAATCTTTTTAAGTTACACCGTGTTGTTTAGGAGATATAAGCTAATGTTGTACGATGCGTTATTTCTTCTCCTAAAGTTTTTCCAATAAGTAAGTATATGTCTTTATTCTGCAACACTGTATTTCCTTATAATGTGGTATTCTTACATATTCTTTCAAGAGAAAACTCTCCTGTGCGTTCTCATTTGAGGCTACACGTTTAGACATATACGCAACACCAAAGCTTTTCGAGTTACAACGTGTTGTTTAGGAAGAACAACATAATTTCCCACGATGCGAGATTTCCTTAAAACTTGGTTTTCTGACAAATTTGACGAAAGAAAATTCTCCTGTGGGTTCTCTTTTGAGGCTACACATTTAGATGTACACGCCACACCAAATCTTTTTGAGTTTCAACGTGTTGTTTAGGAGATACAAGCTAATTTTTTTTACGATGCGTTATTTCTTCTCATAAAGTTTAAGTGTTTCCAATACATATGTATTTGCCTTTACTCTGCAACACTGTATTTCCTTATAACGTGGTATTCTTACATATTCTTACGAGAGAAAACTCTCCTGTGCGTTCTCTTTGGAGGCTACATGCTTAAACATACACGCAAAACCAAAGCTTTTCGAGTTACAACGTGTTGTTTAGGAAAAACAAGATAATTTCGCATGATGTGGGATTTCCTTAAAACGTGCTTATCTGACAAATTTTGATGAAAGAAAATTCTCTTGTGGGTTCTCTTTTGAGGGTACACGTTTAGACGTACAAGCCACACCAAATCCTTTCGAGTTATAACGTGTTGTTTAGGAGATACAAGCTAATTTTGTACTATGTGTTATTTCTACTCGTTAAGTTTAAGTGTTTCCAATAAGTATGTATTTGTCTTTACTCTGCAACATTGTATTTCCTTATAACGTGGTATTCCTACATATTCTTTCGGGAGAAAACTCTCCTGTGCGTTCTCTTTTGAGGCTACACGCTTAGACATACACGCAACACCAATGCTTTTCGAGTTACATGTTGTTTAGGAAAAACAAGTTAATTTCGCACGATGCGGGATTTCCTTAAAACGTGGTTTTTGACAAATTTTGACAAAAGAAAACTCTCCTGTGGGTTCTCTTTTGAGGCTACACGTTTAGACGTACACGCCACACCAAATCTTTTCGAGTTACAGCGTGTTGTTTAGGAGATACAAGCTAATTTTGCATGATGCGTTATTTCTTCTTGTAAAGTGTTTCCATTAAGTACGTATTTCTCTTTACTCTGCAACACTGTATTTCCTTATCACGTGGTATTCTTACATATTCTTTCGAGAGAAAACTATCCTGTGCGTTCTCTTTGGAGGCTACACGCTTAGACATACACGCAACACCAAAGCTTTTCGAGTTACAACGTGTTGATTAGGAAAAACAAGATAATTTCGCCCGATGCGGGATTTCCTTAAAACCTGGTTTTCTGACAAATTTTGACGTAAGAAAATTCTCCTGTGGGTTCTCTTTTGAGGCTACATGTTCAGACGTACACGCCACACCAAATCTTTTGGAGTTACCACGTGTTGTTTTGGAGATACAAGCTAATTTTGTACCATGTGCTATTTCTTCTCATAATGTGTTTCCAATAAGTACGTATACGTCTTTACTCTGCAGCAATATGTTTCCTTATAACGTGGTATTCTTACATATTCTTTCGAGAGAAAACTCTCCTGTGCCTTATCTTTTGAGGCTGCACGCTTAGACATACACCCTACACCAAAGCTTTTCGAGTTAAAACGTGTTGTTTAGGAAGAACAAGATAATTTCTCACGATGCGGGATTTCCTTAAAACGTGGTTTTCTGAAAAATTTTGATGAAAGAAAATTCTCCTGTGGGTTCTCCTTTGAGGCTACACGTTTAGACGTACACGCCACACCAAATCTTTTCGAGTTACAACGTGTTGTTTAGGAGATACAAGCTAATTTTGTACGATACTTTATTTCATTTCGTAAAGTTTATGGGTTTCCAATACATATGTATTTGTCTTTATTCTGCAACATTGTATTTCCTTATAACGTGGTATCCTTACAAATTCTATCGAGAAAAAACTCTCCTGTGCGTTCTCTTTTGAGGCTACACGCTTAGACATACACGCAACACCAAAGCTTTTCGAGTTACAACGTGTTGTTTAGGAAAAACAAGATAATTTCGCACGATGCGGGATTTCCTTAAAACGTGGTTTTCTGAAAAATTTTGACGAAAGAAAATTCTCCTGTGGGTTCTCTTTTGAGGCTACACGTTTAGACGTACACGCCACACCAAATCTTTTCGAGTTACAACGTGTTGTTTAGGAGATACAAGCTAATTTTGTACGTTGCGTTATTTCTTCTCGTAAAGTGTTTCCAATACATAGGTATTTGCCTTTACTCTGCAACACTGTATTTCCTTATAATGTGGTATTCTTACATACTCTTTCGAGAGAAAACTCTCCTATGCGTTCTCTTTTGAGGCTACACGCTTAGACACAGACGCAACACCAAAGCTTTTCGAGTTACAACGTGTTGTTTAGGAAAAAGAAGATAATTGCGCACGATGCGGGATTTCCTTAAAACGTGGTTTTCTGAAAAATTTTGACGAAAGAAAATTCTCCTGTGGGTTCTCTTTTGAAGCTAAACGTTATACGTACAGGCCACACCAAATCTTTGTAAGTTACAACGTGTTGTTTAGGAGATACAAGCTAATTTTGTACTATGCTTTATTTCTTCTCTTAAAGTTTTTCCAATAAGTATTTGTCTTTACTCCACAACACTGTGTTTCCTAATAACGTGGTATTCTTACATATTCTTTCGAGAAAAAACTCTCCTTTGCATTCTCTTTTGAGGCTACATGCTTAGACATACATGCAACAACAAAGCTTTTCGAGTTACCACGTGTTGTTTCAGAAAAAAAAAGATAATTTCACAAGATGCGGGATTTCCATAAAACGTGGTTTTCTGACAAATTTTGACGAGAGAAAATTCTCCTATGGGTTCTCTTTTGAGGCTACACGTTTAGATGTACACGCCACACCAAATCTTTTTGAGATACAAAGTGTTGTTTAGGAGATACAAGCTAATTTTTTTAGATGCGTTATTTCTTCTCGTAAAGTTTAAGTGTTTCCAATACGTATGTATTTGCCTTTACTCTGCAACACTGTATTTCTTTATAACGTGGTATTCTTACATATTCTTTCGAGAGAAAACTCTCCTGTGTGTTCTCTTTGGAGGCTACACGCTTAGACATACATGCAACACCAAAGCTTTTCGAGTTACAACGTGTTGTTTAGGAAAAACAAGATAATTTCGCATGATGCGCGATTTCCTTAAAACTTGGTTTTCTGACAAATTTTGACGAAAGAAAATTCTCCCATGGGTTCTCTTTTGAGGGTGCACATTTAGCCGTACAAGCCACACCAAATCCTTTCGAGTTGTAACGTGTTGTTTAGGAGATACAAGCTAATTTTGTACTATGTGTTATTTCTACTCGTTAAGTTTAAGTGTTTCCAATAAGTATGTATTTGTCTTTACTCTGCAACACTGTATTTCCTTATAACGTGGTATTCCTACATATTCTTTCGGGAGAAAACTCTCCTGTGCGTTCTCTTTTGAGGCTACACGCTTAGACATACACGCAACACCAATGCTTTTCGAGTTACAACATGTTGTTTAGGAAAAACAAGATAATTTCGCACGATGCGGGATTTCCTTAAAACGTACTTTTTGACAAATTTTGACGAAAGAAAACTCTCCTGTGGGTTCTCTTTTGAGGCTACACGTTTAGACCTACACGCCACACCAAATCTTTTCGAGTTACAGCGTGTTGTTTAGGAGATACAAGCTAATTTTGCATGATGCGTTATTTCTTCTCGTAAAGTGTTTCCAATAAGTACGTATTTGTCTTTACTCTGCAATACTTTATTTCCTTATAACATGGTTTTCTTACATATTCTTTTGAGAGAAAACTATCCTGTGCGTTCTCTTTGGAGGCTACACGCTTAGACATACACGCAACACCAAAGCTTTTCGAGTTACAACGTGTTGATTAGGAAAAACAAGATAATTACGCACGATGCGGGATTTCCTTAAAACGTGGTTTTCTGACAAATTTTGACGAAAGAAAATTCTCCTGTGGGTTCTCTTCTGAGGCTACACTTTCAGACGTACATGCCACACCAAATCTTTTTGAGTTACCACGTGTTGTTTCAGAGATACAAGCTAATTTTGTACCATGCGTTATTTCTTCTCATAACGTGTTTCCATTAAGTTCGTATATGTCTTTACTCTGCAGCAATATATTTCCTTATAACGTGGCATTCTTACATATTCTTTCGAGAGAAAACTCTCCTGTGCATTCTCTTTTGAGGCTGCATGCTTAGATATACACGCAACAGCAAAGCTTTTCTAGTTACAACGTGTTGTTTAGGAAAAACAAGATAATTTCGCACGATGCGGGATTTCCTTAAAACGTGGTTTTCTGACAAATTTTGACGAAATAAAACTCTCCTGTGGGTTCTCTTTTGAGGCTACACTTTTAGACGAACACACCACACCAAATCTTTTTGAGTTACAACGTGTTGTTTAGGACATACAAGCTAATTTTGCAAGATGCGTTATTTCTCTCATAAAGTGCTTCCAATACGTACTTATTTGTCTTTACTCTGCCACACTGTATTTCCTTATAACGTGGTATTCTTACATATTCTTTCGAGAGAAAACTCTCCTGTGCATTCTCTTTTGGGGCTACACGCTTAGACATACACCAAACACCAAAGCTTTTCGAGTTAAAACGTGTTGTTTAGGAAGAACAAGATAATTTCTCATGATGCGGGATTTCCTTAAAACGTGGTTTTCTGACAAATTTTGACGAAAGAAAATTGTCCTGTGGGTTCTCTTTTGAGGCTACACGTTTAGGCGTACACGCCACAACAAATCATTTCGAGTTACAACGTGTTGTTTAGGAGATACAAGCTAATTTTGTACGATACTTTATTTCATCTCGTAAATTTTATGTGTTTCCAATAAATACGTATTTGTCTTTACACTGCAACACTGTATTTCCTTATAACATGGTATTCTTACAAATTCTATCGAGGAAAAACTCACCTGTGCGTTCTCTTTTGAGGCTACACGCTTAGACATACACGCAACACCAAAACTTTTCGAGTTACAACGTGTTGTTTAGGAAAAACAAGATAATTTCGCACGATGCGGGATTTCCTTAAAACGCGGTTTTCTGAAAAATTTTGACGAAAGAAAATTCTCCTGTGGGTTCTCTTTTGAGGCTACACGTTTAGACGTACACGCCACATCAAATCTTTTCGAGTTACAACGTGTTGTTTAGGAGATACAAGCTAATTTTGTACGATGCTTTATTTCATCTCGTAAAGTTTATGGGTTTCCAATACATATGTATTTGTCTTTACTCTGAAACACTGTATTTCCTTATAACGTGGTATTCTTACAAATTCTATCGAGAAACAACTCTGCTGTGCGTTCTCTTTTGAGGCTACACGCTTAGACATACACTCAACATCAAAGCTTTTCGAGTTACAACATGTTGTTTAGGAAAAACAAGATAATTTCGCAAGATGCGGGATTTCCATAAAACGTGGTTTTCTGAAAAATTTTGAAGAAAGGAAATTCTCCTGTGGGTTCTCTTTTGAGGCTACACGTTTAGACCTACACGCCACACCAAATCTTTTTGAGTTACAACGTGTTGTTTAGGAGATACAAGCTAATTTTGTACGTTGCTTTATTTCTTCTCGTAAAGTGTTTCCAATACGTACGTATTTGCCTTTACTCTGCAACACTGTATTTCCTTATAACGTGATATTCTTAGATATTCTTTCAAGAGAAAACTCTCCTGTGCGTTATCTTTTGAGGCTACACGCTTAGACATACACGCAACACCAAAGCTTTTTGAGTTACAATGTGTTGTTTAGGAAAAACAAGATAATTGCCCACGATGCGGGATTTCCTTAAAACGTGGTTTTCTGGAAAATTTTGACGAAAGAAAATTCTCCTGTGGGTTCCCTTTTGAGGCTACACGTTTAGATGTACAGGCCACACCAAATCTTTTTAAGTTAAAACGTGTTGTTTAGGAGATACAAGCTAATTTTTTACGATGCGTTATTTCTTCTCCTAAAGTTTTTCCAATAAGTATTTGTCTTTACTCTACAACACTGTGTTTCATAATAACGTGGTATTCTTACATATTCTTTCGAGAAAAAACTCTCCTTTGCATTCTCTTTTGAGGCTACACGCTTAGACATACACGCAACAACAAAGCTTTTTGAGTTACAACGTGTTGTTTCGAACAAACAAGATAATTTCGCACGATGCGGGATTTCCATAAAACGTAGTTTTCTGACAAATTTTGAAGAAAGAAAATTCTCCTGTGGGTTCTCTTTTGAGGCTACACGTTTAGACTTACATGCCACACCTAATCCTTTCGAGTTATAACGTGTTGGTTAGGAGATACAAGCTAATTTTTTAAGATGCGTTATTTCTTCTCATAAAGGTTAAATGTTTCCAATACGTATGTATTTGCCTTTACTCTGCAACACTGTATTTCCTTATAACGTGGTAATCTTGCATATTCTTCCGAGAGAAAAACTCTCCTGTGCGTTCTCTTTAGAGGCTACATGCTTAGACATACACGCAACACCAAAGCTTTTCGAGTTACAACTGGGTTCCATCTGTGGGGAAATGCCAGTTGTTTCCCAGGGCTTCACACATGCTAAACATAAAGGTACAGTTCTATTTATTTTTTGTTTATTTTTTATACTTGCTATTATAATATAAGTATACATACACATTTGCTCTTTTTCTCTCTCTTCTCTCCAAACCTCCCATATACTTTCTTACCCTTTTCAAAATTCATACTCATCTGGACATTAATTCTTGTTACATGCATATATGTACATGTACAGAAATATATTTTCAAACAACTTTGTCAGTTTGCATGATGTTACTAAGGAACACACCACTTTCGGTGGGCTACCATTCCTAAGTCTGACTTAATTAGCCATGTCTCTTTGAATCGTGTCAAAGACAACATGATTTGCAGGCCCTGCTTGGATGTGCCAAGGAGGAATTTGAAAGTAGCTCTCTAAGAGCAGAAAGAAGTCTAAAATAAAAGGCAAACTTGGTAGAATATAATCATACAATCCAATTAGATACTTATAGCACCTGTAAAGGAACAATGTTAGGATTAAGGAGGTGTGTGTGTGTGTGTGTGTGTGTGTGTGTGTGTGTGTGTGCGTGTGTGTGTACATTTGTAGCAGATAGTAAGGAAACAGATAAGTTACATAATGTACAATTCTATCCCAGAATTTTCTCCTTAAGTTTCTCATAGCACAGTTTTAGAACTGAGGCAACAATATAACTAGTTTTATATACAAACAATATATAATACTAAGCAACAAAGTACTATATAATACTATAAAATATAATACTATATAAGTACTACATAATACTAAGCAACAAAGAAGTTAAATTGCTTCCAAAGGTCACTTAGAACTTATTGGCAGACTATAAGTCATGTTCAGACCTGAAGGATGCCAAGTCTATGTCACTGAAATAATAAACAGATTTTAATTAGAAAGTGCTATATGCTTAAAATTATAATTAAAATTAATTCTACTTCATAGTGTAGAGTATTCTGGATGCAAATCCTTCCAATTTCTATAACTCACTCATGATGACAAAAATTTAAACAAAAATAGTATCATTTTTCAGGGACTTAAAGCTTTCAAATCCTATCAGTTTTAAATTTATAGTGATATGTTTTATTTCTTCCACTTAATGAAAAAATAAAAGTATCCTCATAGATACACAGATATTCATGAACAGTGAAAGGATCATGAAAAATGACAACATTAATCCAGGAAAATCATCTCATTGTGGGTAGCACAGGAAACTCCATCCATTCCTCATTTTCTAGACAGACCATTCAAGTATTCAGGCAATATTTGGGTGCAAAAACTTGTGGACATTAAAATGAACTTGCTAAATATGAAATTGGTGACTAGTTCATGTCTTTTAAGTTATTACCAGCCCCAAAGTGAATGGTGAATAAACTGACTTATTGCAGAATCAGGGACAATTGATCAGTTGTCTCTAGATGTTAGTCTTTCAGGTTGGCAACATTAATTTTCCCCTGCCTACCAAGCACTGAACTGACAGAGTGATTAGACAGTTACAAAATTGCATTAGGATGACAAGGCAGTTTCTGGAGAGGATTCTACCCTGCCTATTTTTAGAATAATTGTGAAGAACTGCCATTACTGACTAGTTGAGAGCTGTCTTAATTTGTCAGGAGGGACAGAGAGAAGCAAATCTGTGATATAGTTTTCTGATTAATGGAAACTCAAAAGATGAGTAAAAATTGGGACCATGGCTTGAAAAATCCTGACCTAACAGGGGTTGTTAAACCTCTATAGTGGTTCCTATGTTTATTTGATATTTAATTTTAAGCCCAGCACATCATTTGCATTAGGCTTCATTCCTTCTTCTCAAAGTATCCCAGCTTTCTTCAGTTTTCTTTCTTTCTCATTTATTTTCTATCACAGAATGCTAAAGAGATACAACTAAGAATATAACACAAGGATTGATACATAGTTAGAACGTAAAGAGCAGGAATCCATACATGTTCATATCCATCATTATAGGATAATAATTACAAATACATAATATTTCTAAATTATTTCTTAATTTCTAATTTCCTGATTCTCAGTTTTACCAGCTTTAAAATTAGAATTATGATATCATTTAGTAAGATTATAATAACATTTTGGAATAACTAATCATTCTAAATTAAAAGTGATAAAACTTTATATTTTGTCTTTATGCTGCAAAGAGTTACCAGTATAATTGTCTATATTTTTGAGGTGGAATGTGATAATTTGATAGATATGTTTTGTATATAACAAATCAGAGTTGCTAATATTCCATTTTTTAATCTTATTATTCAAAATTATGTATATATGTATGCATGTATACAGTATGCTTTGATCATATTAACTCTTCCACTTCCTAAAACTCTCTCAACTTTCTATCACACCTCCTTCAAAACATTATGTCCTCCATTTGTAAGTTTTAAGCATTTCCATCTTTTTGACTTCTGCTTTAAAATTTGGTTAACACTACAAATATATATATATATATATATATATAAAACTGAGGCTCAGTAGTGAAACTCAATATATGCAGAGAAAGAAGCAATCCATTCAAATGATTAATGATATCATTGCCAAAGTGCATAGTGATTGAAGCATTCAAGTTCCTTTTTGCTAGTTATTAATAAAATGTGTAATAAGATATTATAAATGGCATTCCCTCCTGTACCCTCTGCAGTAGGAGTTGTGACTAACGCTGGTGAGGCAAAGATAAAGGGAAACTATACTATAAGATAAACAAACAAAGCAAAACAAAACAAACAAAAAAACAAAAAACTGCAGTGCATTGTACTTTCTCAGACAACAGAAAATAAAACCCTGTCTTTGGGAAAATGAATTTGTCACAAAGAAACACGTACTTGGTCAAGCAGGCATAGTTACAAGACTGGATCATGAAGAATCACCTTTCTACCAAGGCAAACATGTATATGGCAGCCCCATTAGGTCTCAACACTGGTATGATCAGTGTCTTCCTCTGATTTTTACATTGCCCTAATACTTCAAATACCAAACTTCAGACCCAGATTTGTTATCAGTACGCATTTATTAAAATATACTTATGTGAAAGAGTTATAGTAGAATTATCCTACAATGGAGAGACAATACCCCTAGTAAACTCAAACCTTTGCAATACGACTCCACTACCAGGAATCAGCAAATGTTTTGCAGTTGTTGGCCTGTGAGTTCCCATAAATCCCTCCACATCTCAGGCTATTGCCATGACTGTTGGCTATTCCTCAGAAAGTGACAGTAAAATCCCTATTGCTGTATGTGTCACATATCTCAGTAATAAAACATGATAAATCATGCTGGAAATGACCTGGAAGCTTCACCCCTACTGATTAGAATTCACAGTGTTGGATGTATACATCTATCTCACTCTACTGTGAGTAGGTAAATCACAATAATACCTATCCCTGAAACTGTCCTGCTCACTAATGAAATGGTACCCAAAAGTGAGAGACCTTTTTGATTGCCTTTAAGGCCTATTCTACAAAATGAAACCTATAGGTGGTATCATTAGTGGGGCCAAGAAACTGCAGCAAAATATATCATCAGCACTAGCATAATATTCTTTAAATTGGACATTAAGATTAATGACTTATTGCTATTCTCATACAGTAGTACATTTCTCAACCTTCATCAGAGATGCTTCATCTTGCAGTAGATAGCAACTAACACAAAGACCCACAAATGACTACTATTCATAGTAAGAGACTAAGGAACATTCAATCCTAAGTAGAGTATCTGTATCACAGCCCTTCCCATAACACTTAGAGATCATCAAAAGTGAGCTGATTACAAGGAAACAGTGTTTTCCAGACACAACAGGGAATTCTAAAAATAAACTCATCATGATCTTAATATCATCTGCAAGGCATACGCAATTTCATTGCAGATGACAGTATTAACCTTTGCGGTGGGAACCACAGAATAGGACTTCTATTAATCCCAAAAAATATTGGCAATTGATGGCTACTGAGAAATCAAGAGCCAGTTTTCTTTAAGTCAATGATAGTTTAACCAAAACTAGCAGTATATGGGCAGCACAAACTGGGCTCAATGTTTTGATAATGTACAGAGAACATAAAATTCAGTTGCTTGAGATTTAGGGGTTGAACTGGGAGGATTTGGGAGGTAAATGTAATTGAGTACTTAAAAAAAACAAGGAATCTGAATTAATAAATGAAATATGAAAAAAGTATGGTAGAATACATCTCTTATTGGACAGCTATGGTAGAGGCAGAATCACGATTTCTAAGTCAGACTGGCGTCCATAGTGAGACACTGTACCAAGAAAATGAAGACTCTCTCTCTCTCTCTCTCTCTCTCTCTCTCTCTCTCTCTCTCTCTCTCTCTCTCTCTCTCTCTCTCTCCGTCTCACTCTCTCTCTGTATATGTGTCTATATAGACACATATACATATATATCTATTATATATACACACAGATAAAAGTCTATTGTGCAATTGTGATGAAGAAAGAAAGAAGCAACAGTGAAATAAGTACAGGAGAGAAAGAAAAAATAAGAAAAGTTATGACAATTTCTTCATCCTTGAGTGTGACAAAGTCAATTCTCAAGTCACTGCTAACATAGAGGGTGATTGCCTTGTGCATATGTTGAAATATGCTCAATATCGAACACTGACATAAAACAAGCCTGCTACATGTTTCAGTTTCAGTTTCTTCTCCACTATGTTAACTGTCCCATTAATTTTATTTTTTACATCAAAGTTTGGCTCCCAAATCAGACAGCTGTTTCATGTTAACCCCCAGTGAGATCATTCGCATATACTCAATATATTTCTCACGGGGTTATATTCCTGCTATGAGGCTCCATTGGCAACTGGGGAGTAGAGGCAGTTTCCCAAGTGGATTCTATTTCCAGATTGAAATTTAATATAAGGATATATATTTCTGGCCAAGTATCATCTTTTAAAATACCTATATTGTTTTCAATTTTGACTCCCAAAGATGGTCTAGAAATTGAAGGAACATGAAACTACTAGGTGCCTGTAGCTGAATTTGTTGGCTTTACTTAAAGAAAAACCAATAAGCCACTTGGATGTTTCTGAGTTCTAAATGTGTTGAAACATTTGATTTGAGCATTTACAAAGAAGGACTAATTTCCTGTGGCTCTTACAGTTTGATGCCTGTCATTATAATGAACAGGTAGTAGCATTCAAATAGTAGCTGATGAATGAATAAAAATACATACATGAATCACATCTGTTTCTAGGGTAAGTGGGTTTGTGATATTGGGTAAAATGTTTAGCTGCTATTGGAAGCTTTTAAAGAGGGAAGAAGTATAACTATCAAAACAACAATTTTTTGTTACTACCTATACCTCTAATTTTGAAATAAAAAACAATGTATGCATTTTATAGGTAGCATGTCTGTCCTATGCCATCAGGATATAGGAAGAAAGAATAAGACTATTTATATCCTTTCCTTTTCCAAATGAGGTGCTACATTGAAAAGTCTAGCACAAGATGGGATTTCCTAACAGAACTGATTTTTTTAAATAAATAAGTGTTCTTGTATTATTTTTATTCCTTCCTGTAACAAGACCTTTCCTCTTATTATTAGAGTGTGCATTTCAGTAACATAATCAAAGGTAAATATCAAGCACCTGCCTTCTGGATAAGACTCAGAAAGTTGGAAATTACCAATCCACTCAGCTCTTTGCAGGCTTTCTCCAACTATAGCAGGTTGGGGATTGTCTTCCATGTCAGGGATTAGATTAAACTCTTCCCTGGAACAAGTTCAGGAGGAAAATGTGGGCTAAGAGAGTAAGCAGAAGGAGACAAGGGAGGTGGCATATGGACTCTGCTCCACACAGTGAGAGACAGAGAGCTGAAGTTAAGACATGCTTAAGTTTTGATGAGGAGCCCACTGTCCCATGAGTCAGAAAGATGAACAGTGCAGGCAGCTACAGGACTGTGTGACAAATGCTTGGCAAAAACCCATGAGTAAATCTTTATAGGTGTATTGAAAGAAACTCCTTTCTTGTCAGAGGTTTGGGTATTAAGACAGGGTGCCCAGGGAAGGGCTAGCACAAAATAACAAATGTATAGTAAACAAGAACACAGAGACAAAACCCAGAGGTATAGTAGAGTCTCTAGAAGGATGTTTCATGAGTGATCTCTTTTTAGGCGCAGCTTCTTACATGAGGTGCCATACCTTTCCATGACAGAGAAAATGGGAGATTCTGGAGTTTCCTTAAAACTGAGCATGCATCAGAGGTTAGAGGAAAATAATAGGAAAGAGATCAAGTTAAGATGAAACACTCATCCTGAACATTTGAAGAATGAATTAGATGCTCTAGCATCAATCTATTTGAGTAGAAAACACAGTACAGTGCATTTTCGGCTTCCAGTCTCATGGCCACTGTGGTCCTTAAAATGAAGCCAATTGCTACAAAAGGGGCAAAAACTGCACAAATCAAAAATATAAGATGTAACAGGGATATAATGTGAGTTGCAAGATAAGCAGGTAGGCAGACACTTTATCTTTGACAGCCTGAATCTGGTTTGTTTTGGTTCCTCTCTTTGACTATAATCCCCTTCATTTATGTAGGAATGTAAAGTGACTGGCATTTCCAGTGTATGTCAAGCCTGGGTATTGATTAGGAAAGTGACAAACATCAGTTACTTAGGGGTTTCAGCTTAGGCACAGAAATACATTTTAAAAGAAATCAGATGACTGGACTAAAATTTCTACACACACCATAATGAGACAAAGCAGGATAATCACAAACAAATTTATATGGTGTTTAGTGGGCAAACGGGAGACAGATTACGAAAGGGAACCATCATAAGAAAAGATTAAAGGATCGTAAACAATATATCAATTTCAGGAATCATATAAGGAGCTTACACAGAAAAATTAGTTATAGAGGAGGGAGTAAGTATTGTACTAAAGTTACAAATATGGCTTTATATGTTGCAAAAAGCTTAATTAAACAATAAATGAGGAAAACATATGATAGACATATGCTAAGAATTTAAGAATTAATTATTTCCTCTTTGACACATGCAAACTTTTATTTTCTTACATTGTATCTTTCTTTTTGTAATGTTATATTTTCAACATTCATTAAACATAGTTTGCATTTAATTAGTTTATACTCTATCAGATAACAATGTTATTTTCATATATATTTTATTTTCCTGATTTCCTCTCCTGCTTTACCCTCCCATGCTGCTTCAATCTCCTGTGAGTAGGGAGCTCTGAGCTCCTGGTGGGTCATGGCACACACACACACACACACACACACACGTTATACTTAGGTATGCCTGGACTAGTTCAATAGCTGGGAACTTCCAAATCTCTCCAACGCTAGCATATACTCTGCTACTGTGTTCTTGAATTAATACTTGCTAAATCTGTATTTTATCGTTGCTACCATAGACCCAATTGAGGAATTGGCCCCTTGGGCCACTTTCCCTGATTCTTACAGGTCTTAAGAGGTAGACTCTTAAGTCCTACCTTCCTGCTTTTTCTCAATGTTGATCATCCATCCTATGTCCCTCTCATTGGCAGAATCCTTCTTCCCCTCCCCTTCTTCTCCACCTCCTTCTTGACAGGGAACCCAAAAAGCCCCGCCTCTTTCTCTCCTCACAGACATTGGCTTCTGGCTCTTTACTGATCAACAGAATACTGGTTGGGGACAGGGGCCCTCCGCATCTGGACATATGGATTCCTGTGTGATGTTTGGAGCTGAATTAAGACAAAGCATTAGAATCAATCCCCAACACTCCTGCTTTTGCCTTTCCTCTCCTCTTAATCCCAATATCCTTTCCACTTTCATATCACACGTATTTGATACCCCTCCATACTAGTTTCCTTCTGTGTTGCTGTGAAAATTTCTGTTTAAAACTAAGTGAGGAAGAAAGGAAAGCGATCCTTTCATCTCATAACTTCCATTTGACAAGCCAAATATGAAGGAAATCAGGGCAGGAGTTTGAGGCAGGAACCTGGGAACCTGAAGCATAAACTAAAGAAGCGTGCTATCTGCTATTTGCTAAACTGCTATCTATGCTTCCCAACATGGTTTTCTATATAATCCAGGAGCACCTGCTCAGGGCTGTAATTGTCACAGTAAGCAGAGCCTACAACTTCTATTGTCGATTTTGTCAGTCCAATGAGGGTATAGAGAGACTTTTTGGTGCAATGTATGGAAGCTTCACCTGTCGATAGAAGGCTGTTAGCCTATTAGCTTAGGAAAAAAATAGAGGGTGAATTCCTGACCAGACTGAGGACTTCTGAGATAGAGATGGAGGCCTGGGAAAAGATTTGCCTAGGAACTCTGAGGAAGATAGGCACATGAACTCAGAGAAGTAACAAGGCATATGGCACTCCAAGAATAGAACAATGGGTTCTATATCTCAGCAAATGGTTGCTATGAGGTAGTAGGGGAACAGGCCCCGGCTGATGGCCTAAGCATTTATTCATATATACATCAGTCTCAGAGTCATTATTTTGGGGATCAAAGAGGATGGTTGGAGAAATGTGCAGTTATGAAGGCGTTTCTCACTTGAGTTTCTCTCTACTCTAGTTTGCATGAATTGAAGGAAACAACCAGCACACTCTCCTTTTTAGCTACCCCATTTTTCCCTCCAATGGGCCCCTTTCTTGTAGCATTACTTATGCCTACATTCACACAGACATAAAGTTGAATACATACCATTAAGAACTGTCATTCACCACCTATAAAAAATAATGTGTAACACGTCTGGTTGAATATGGGTTTATTCATTTAGTAAAATAAATTCCAGATTATGGTGGTTTGAATATGCTTGGCCTAGGGAAAAACACTATTAGGAGGTGTGGCCTTTGTGGAGTAGGTGTGGCCTTGTTGGAGTAAAGGTCACTGTGGGGGTGAGCTTTGATGCACCTATCTTAGTCTCTGACCAGTGTAGCATAGGTCCCCTCCTGACTACCTGATGAATAGAGACTCCTTCAGATCAAGATGTAGAACCCTTGCCTCTTCTAGCTCCAACTCCACCCATATAATGCAATGCTTCCCATCAAGACGATAATGGACTGAACTTCTGAAACTACAAGCCAGCCCAAATTAAAAGTTTGCCCTTATAAGAGTTGCCATGGTCTTGGGATCTCTTCACAACAATGAAACCCTATCTAAGGCACAGATCCATTCATAATCCTGAAGATTTTATAATTTTAGTTATCTTTGAGCTTAAAAAAACTTCATTGTATATTTATAGCACAACTGTATCATCTGAGTTTCAATTGATGGTGATTTATTTAGTATTTGTGTGGATTTTGTGATTGCTAGGTAAGTGTTCTGCCACTGATCCAAAGCAGTTATTTGGTAGACTTCTATGGAGATTTCTTACCATTGTCGTTTGAAAACCAGGAAACAGATGTACAAATTCCCTATGGTAGCATTTGGAGTCTTTAAAAATGGAATAGCTTCATTTTATAGCAGTCTTAATTTTAGTTTTTTGAGAAGTCTCTGTATAGATTTTCATAATGTCTGTACAAGCATACACTTTTGTCAGCTGCTAATAAGGGTTCCTCATTTATTTTCCTGCTAAAAGTCATTCTAGATGCTCAACATGGTGTTAATTTTCATGTCGTTCTTGGTTAAAGATGTTTAACACTTTCAAATATGTGTTATACAGTTGTGCTTTTTCTGAGAACTCTCTCTTTAGCTCACTAGTCTACTTACTGGAAGTTATTTATTGATGCTCATTTATTTTGATTATTTCACCTCTCGGTATATTTAGGCAATAACTGTGTGTCTGAAATCAAGCAGGAAAAAAGTTTTCTCCTACCTTTCCAGCTCTCTGTTCATTCTGTAGATGGTTTCCTTTGATGGGCATAAAAGAAGCCTTCTAATTTTATGTAATCCTATCATTCAATATTTGGCACTATTTTTGTGTTGCAGAGATTTATTCCCTATACCTATACTTAGAAGTGTTTTTTCTGTTAATTCCTCACATTTCCAATATACTAAATTTTAAATTCTTCTTTTTGGTAATTTAAATTGATTGGCTTTATCAGGTAAGAGATATGGATCTAATTTCACTTTTCTGAGGGCAACCATCTAGGGTTTAGGCATCATTTACTTCATCAAATATGAGAATGCCTACTCCTACTTTTTGAAGGTATTCCTTTATTAGTATGTAATATGTAAATTTAGGTTTTTGTTGACAGAGTCCTGCTATTTTTGTAACTTAAGGCATTGTGCATTTCACATTTTATATTCAAAAAATTCTTGTCTATTTCAATGAACTGTCCAAACTTTTAGACTTTACCTAAGCTCTGTCATCTACCACATAAATTTCAGAGTTCTCTAAAGTTTAGGTAAGATTTGCTCACTTAATTTTTTTTTATTATTTTATCCTTTAGTCTGTACCAATAGTCTCAAAGCAATTCAATCTCTGGTGTTTTTGACAATTATTTTGTGTAGGCCTATATGTGATGGAGATTAAGAGAATGTGGAAGCCCTGCCCACATGAGTTTGGCTTTTGTTTATCCTACTCCAAATCTGTCAGGATATTGTACAAAATTCCCCACAAGTGTTCTATGAGCTTTCTCTAGATGAAACTAGTCGGATGGAGGTGTGGAAAACCACCACCTTTTTAACCCCTGTCCACAATTTTCCGTTGATTCCTTTAGCATTTGTTTGTTGCTTATGGAATTTGTTGTTTCCATCAGAACAATGTAAGATGTTCTGGGTTTCTCCATGAGTAGCCTGTTGTTTGAATTTCTTGCTGGTTCTGTCAATGGTAGGAGCAAGCCAGTGGGGGGCTTATAGTACTTTCAACTTGACAGACCCGTACCAGTCTTCTTGTGGTGTGTCTGCTTCCTGATGTGCTCTGCTCATTTTCCAACACTTTCAGCCTTACAGATCTCTCTCCATAACTTTGAGCTCTCACAGTGCTCATTGTCCTTGAGCATAATTTCTAGGCAGGCCCTAGCTCAGCTAGAATCCTGTTTGCTTGTTGGAAGAACCTTGCTCTTGTAGCCCAGTCTGGTCTTGAATTCTTGGTAATTTTTCTAACTTGACTCTCAGTTGATGATATCATAAGTGTGCCTTAACATGCCCAGGTTTCTTTTGTATTTGTAGTAAACCATAAATTGTTTTGAAAGAGTGCTTCATCTTTAGTAGAGATAATACATATAATACACAGATGACATGCTGAAATGTTATTAGTTGCTTTCTTTTTTATTCTTCTTGTTCTATTGTTTTATTAGATATATTCTTTATTTACATTTCAAATGCTGTCACCTTTCCTGGTTTCCCCCCAAACATTCCCTAACCCATCTCCCTCCCCCTGCTCAGCACTCAATCCACTCCCACTTCCCTGCTCTGGCATTCCCCTATACTGGGGCATCTAGCCTTCTTAGAACCAAAGGCCTTGCCTCCCTTTGATGTCCAACAAGCCCATCCTCTGCTCATATGCATCTGGAGTCATGGGTCCCTCCATGCATACTCTTTTGTTAGTGGTTTAGTCCCTAGGAGCTCTGGGGGGGTACAGGTTGGTTCATATTGTTGTTCCCCCTATGGTGTTGCAAACCCCTTCAGCTCTGTGGTTCCTTTCTCTAGCTCCTCCATTGGGGACCCTGTGCTCAGTTCAATGGTTGGCTGAGACTGTCCCTCTCTGTAGTTGTCATGCATTAGCAGAGCCTCCCAGGTGACAGCTATATCAGGCTCTTATCAGCAAGCACATGTTGGCATCCACAATAGTGTTTGGGTTTTGTAACTCTTTATGGGATGGATCCCTAGATAGGGCAGTCTCTGAATGTTTTTATCTTCAGTCTCTACTCCTTTCAAAAGTCAGATATGTGAGGCATGAGCAAAGAAAAGACAAGAGGAAGACAAATGCAACATCATGAGTCTAAGTAGTGAGCATAATCTTGGATCTCTTCCAGAAAATAAATTATTATTGACACAAAACAATGTTATTTATCAGAAGAAATATATAAATATGCTTGATCTCATCAAAACAACCCTCAGCTGATAAGATTATTTCCCATTTCAGAATGTGGAAGCAACTCAGCAAATCCACATAGGATCTATCTCTAAATGACAAGAGTCTGTTTCTGAAGCTAAAGTGTAGTTATTATGCAAAAAATGACCTTTATACTTGCAAATATGGTAATTCTATATAAATGACACTCATCCAGATTTAGTTATAAGTAAATATTTTCTAATGTAAACCCAAACCCAAGATCAAACCAAGATATCCTTTCTTTATTACGTTGCTCTATTATTCTTCTCTTAAAGTAATTTAATACACTTAAACTTCCTACTCTCACTTCACTTTAAGCAGAAGGAATGCCTCACTTAGGTGGACTCATCTCTGTAATGAAACTCTCTGGGCTGCTTCTCAGCTACCTTCTGGATTTAATGTTTTCAGAGTAGTCTAACACCAGCTGGATTCTTACTCATTTTACTTAAATTCTTTGGAAATAGGATTTTAGACCTATAATCAATTTTGAAAGTGTTTGTTTAGATATACATTAATTTTACAGGGAAAGTAAAACAAAAGTAAAATGTGTTCAGCATGGTTCCATTTTTAGAACTGATTTATAACTGAAATTGGACATACTAAAGTGTCACCAAGTGAAGATTCTTTCTTTCTATATCAGGACATGTTCCTGAGGTCCCACATTAGGCACTCAACTTTGCTGTATCCTAAGCAGTCATTTTATTGTTTAGGTTTTCTGGACAAAGATTTGCTAACTGATCTTTAAGTCATTCCTTAGTCTTTGGCCTTGAACTCATAATCTTTTTGCCTTAGCTTCTTAAACAGGTGGGATTGTGGCCATTTGCCCCTAGCTTTAGCTGCATATGTTATCTCTAAATGTAATAGCACAGCAGGATCTCTGGTCCCTTTCAACTGTTTCTTCCTCGCAATTTATCAGCCTTTTCCCATCTCAGTCCATTTCTCCCTGTTCTTCCTAGCTTTTGGCATCCATGCACTGTCAAAATGCTATGAGATCATTGAGTAGAGTATTGTTCAGTTTCCACGTGTATGTGGGTTTTCTGTTGTTTCTGTTGCTATTGAAGACCACTTTTACTCCATAGTGATCAGATAGGAGGCATGGGATTAGTTCTATCTTCTTATATTTGTTGAGGTCTGTCTTGTGACCAATTATATGGTCGATTTTGGAGAAGGTACCATGAGGTGCAGAGAAAAAGGTATATTCTTTTGTTTTAGGATAGAATGTTCTATATATATCTGTCTCCATTGTGTATACATACCACATTTTTTGCATCCACTCTTCTGTTGAGGGATACCTGGGTTCTTTCTAAATATATGAGATCTTGATGTACTTGCCTTTCTGTGCTCAGTTATTTTCAAGTTAACAATGATTTTCAGTTATATTAAACCTGACACAAATGAAAAGATATATCATATGTACCTGAACAGTAATCACTTGTATGTGTGTACCAAATTTTCTGTATCCATTCCTCAAAGGTAAGACATTTAGATCATTTCCATTTCTCAGCCTTTGTAAATTGTGTAATTATAAATATGGATGGTGACTTAATTTGGGTTATTATTGTCTTGACAATATACCATGACAATTGCTGCAACAGTATTCCATGACCAATAGCAACCTGGGGAGTTGAAGTCTATCACTGAATGAATTCAGGACATGAACTCAAACAGTGCCAGAACCTGGGAGAGCTGATTCAGAAGCCATGGAGGATTGATGCTTACTGGTTTGCTCCCAGTGGTTTGCTCAGCTTGCTTTCTTACAGAAACCAGGATCTCCTGCCCAGGAATGACCCCATCCACAATGGCCTGAGCCATCCCCAATTAATCACTCATTAAAAATGAGCCAAGTCTTACAAATGGTTCTAATGGAAACATTTTCTCAATTGAATATTCCTCTTTTCAGATAACTCTCACTTATGTCTGGTCATCTTAGAAATAGCCAGCAGAGGTGATAAAAGAGTTTCTTTAATATACAGATTTCATTTTCTCTGGATATGCACCCTGTAGAGGGACTGCATTTTCATATGGTAATCTAAGCTTAAAGCCATACTGTTTCCCACAATGGTTGTTATTAATTAACTTTTCAGTCTCAGTGTCAAGGTACAAGATTTGCATTTTTCTTCACATTTTGACAAACTTTCTCTTTTGTTGCTTTGATGATAGTCATTGTAGTGAGATGTAGTGAGATGGCATCCCATTGTGGCTTTGTTTTTAACTTCCCTGGTTTTTGAGATGCTGAAGGGATGAAGGGTTTTTGCACACTCACTGGTCATATGTCTGTCTTCTTTTATTACATGCTTTTTAAATTAAGTTATTGGGGGGTTACATTTTTTAATTCTTTAATTCTTTTTTATTCTATATCTTAGCCATTTGTCAGCAATATATTATGCAAACATTTTCTGTTTGCACTCCAATTATTGCTTTCTTTGCTCTACAGAAATCTATTTGTATGACATAATCACACTTGTATATTTTTAAGTTTTTGTCCTGTGTTGTGTGGTTAACTGCTTCCAAAATTCTATCCATTCAAGTATCTTGAGAACTTTCTATATGTTTTTTCTAATAGTTTATGATAATATATGTAGTATACTAAATCCATATTTACTTGACATAATAAGCTATGAGAGATAAGGAACTAGCTTTAATCTTCTTGATGGGATAATTGATTTTCAAGCAACATTAAATGAAAAACCTTATGCATTCTCCCTACAATATGTTCAAGACATATTTTGAAAGTCAACAGACTTTTTGTTCTGTTGATCTGTATGTCTGGTTTTTTTAAAATTATTATTGTGTCTTTGTATCGTATATTAAAGATAGCTAACATAATTTCTTTCATTATATTTTTATTTTTAGACATTAATATTATTTTCTCTTTTGTAAGTTGGGGATCTTACATTAAGTCTAAAATACTGATACTATTTTAATGTTTCTCATTTATTGCCAAAATGTAATATCATAGGAACATATTCTTGGTGTTACATTTTTAAATCACAGCTGGTTATTTACAGGATAATTTGATGAACATTATCTAAAATGCTATGTATTATTTTTAAAATACTTATAGTTTTTCTAATAAATAAGAACCTTTTATTTTCAATATGATAACTTGCTATTGAAAATGCTTTTATACCGAAGCTTTTTCCTTCAATTCTTTATATAAAATTGATTTTTGTATTGGTAAATGAAAACTAACAAATTTATAAATAAAATTCAAATGATAAAAGATAGAAAAATAATAATATGTTTAATCTTTGTTTAGGTATTTGTTACCTTCTAGAATATTACTTTTCAGTAATCATATAGCTAAAATTCAGGAATATTTAAAGAAATAAACAAGACACTAATAATTGAGTAATTGCTCAGAGATAAAAGAACTTTTTCTTTCAAAAAGAGGACTTTACTTTTCAGATAATTCAAAACAAAATTGTAGGACAAAGGTGAAAGTTTCTCAGTGAGTAAAGATTTGGACTTGAGCTTAGACCACAAACATGTACACACTCTAAGTGTGTAGATAATGGACATGAACAGATGCCATGGGCTGTTGGCAAGCCAGTTTAGCCAAAATTATTAGCTCCAGGTTCAGAGTAAGACAATGTCTCAAAAGATAATATGACTATCAATAGGAAAAGATATTCAGTGTTAATCACTGGAGTCCATACATGCATGCATGGGGAAGTACACCCATGTATACCTATATAACATACAACCACACACAGCACAGCATAAACACAGACATACACATACACACAGCACAAACACAGACACAAAAACAGACACATACACATGGCCCAAACACCTACACACACAGCACAGCAGAAACACAGAGACACACATGCACACACAGTACAGACATATAAGCAGACACACAGCACAAACACACACACACACACAGAGCATAAACACAGTCAAACACACACACACACACACACACACACACAAATATACACACAGCTCATTCACAGAAACACAGACACACATACCACGAACACAAAGGAGCAAACTCTACTAAATCCATGACCTATCACCACAAACAGAAAGCATTTAAATAAATCTCCCCACATAACAGAACTCATGTAGAAGAGCTGAGATTTAATCCGTGATAAACTGGTGACCCAAGAAGTGTTGTATTTCTGTGTTCACATGCTCACACCTGTTGTGTCAGTAGCCTGGAGTGATCCACGAGAAAGCATTTATGTCAAAAAGCTGACAACTGCTACACATTGGCTCATTCCCAAGAGGCCCTCATTCCTTTGCCAGCCCAGAACACTCTAATCTAATGACTTTACTCTGAAAATTACAGACATCTTACGCAAATAAATGGTGTTTTTAAACTATTGGTATAAATCACCAGCTAGGCAATGCCTTAACTATTCCTGATAAGAGCAATAGTAAACTAGAGAGTGAATAATCACACTTCAGTTCTAAAATAGATAACATTTAAATGTTTAATGGAGTGATTAAAATTATTTGGTCTAGAATTATTTGTGTGTTTACTATCCTAAGATTTAAAAGAATTCGCCAAATGCCTTTATAAAAGAAGAAACATATCTCACAATTTGCTAAGTTTAAGAATATGCCACTCCAGTAAAAAAAAATGAATACAAGATTACTTTTTATGATGTTATCTATCAAGAAGTAGTAAATGTGCCTATTTTAAGGCCAGATTTGCTGAAAAGGTTGATATTCGTAGGGAGGTATGTTTGAAAAAATACAATGATTTTTACCTGGGACAATTAGTAAGGCACACTTATTTGTGTCTTCTGTGTGCCAAGGCAAGGTGTGAACAAACTGCTAAATGTTGGTCTTAGTATCTCATTAGGAACTAGTTAGAAAATCTTTCTTAACTTTTATAACCTGGATCCAGGGATAGGGAAGAAGGCACAAAGGCAATTCTCAGTTTTGTATGTTTTATGAAATGTCCAAATGCCATGTTGCAGGGCTCTGGGCTATGTCAACAAAGTTCATAATATGAACTGTAAAGCTTTCACTAAGGAAAAAATTAGTTGCTTATGTTTGAGTCAATACAAAGTTTAACTCTGTACATCATTTTAAAATTATCATTTTTGAGTATTAAAAAACTCTAAAACCATTGTCATCTTGTTTCAAGCCAGAAAGCTGACTAATGGGCCAGATGAAACATTTCTTAAAACAGGTAACTGATGTCTGGAAGGGTCATTTTATTTTGGGGTGCATACCTGAGAGTCACATGGCATTTTCTTAGAGTCTTGTTTGATATTGTAAAATATTGTACCTAAGATCAAAGTTAACGTTAGCAGACATTAGAATCTTTAGTTTCATGGAAATAAAAAGTCCATATTGGCCTTTATACAAAATGCAAGGTCACAGAGTACAAACATATTGCTTATTAAAAGTTAATTTAAAATTCATAATATGTTTAATAATATGTTATATATATATATATATATATATATATATATATATATATATATAGAGAGAGAGAGAGAGAGAGAGAGAGAGAGAGAGAGAGAAAGAGAGAGACGTCGAAGGGAGTGATAGGGTTAAATACAAAATATTCTTTTGTTCCTGTTCCTTATTGCTAGGCAGCCTCTGATTCTCACCTGTGAATGTGTGCTAGTAATAATGCATGGCAGGGTCCCTTGAGGTAGAGAACCTCCAGGGGGAGAAGTGCATCTGACCCTTGCTATTTCCCATTTGAAGCTGCTCCAGGCACATAACATTGGAAGATAATTCACTGCTGACCTTGATCACAAGATAGGATATCAATGGTTGGACTTCTCAGCCACCCCTGCCGAACACACACACTCAAAGCCACTTTGTCCTTTGTTTGAAGGATAAATAATGTTTGTTGTTCATGACACTCCTTGTTTATTTTCAAGCATGATGAGCATCAAAAGAACTTATGGGTCAACGCTACCATTTAAAACAAGCCTTGCAACTATCCATAAACTTGCCAAAAAGCCATATTAGAGTTTTCCATTTTTCAGTTATTAAAGATTGTAAATAGCTTGATACTCAAAAGTTCAGAACCTTTTTCTCTGCCTTTCCCTAAATATAAAGAAAAGAGGATAGTGCAAAGAATGTAAAAGAAGTAAATAGAAAAAAAATAAAAAGAAGGCAATAAAATATAAATAAGTTCTGTTATATATTTCTTACATTTTAATGGTTTAATATTAATGTGCCAATGGGAAAATTTTCTGAGAAAATATGTGATTATATGTAAATATATTTTCTTAGTAGTGTAATATATGCACATAATATATAACAAAACAAAATATTGTTGATTATTTAGAATAAAACCATGCATAAGGAATGTAGGTGTTTAACTATAAGAATCCCATTGGCAAAAACATTCAACTTCAGAAAAGCCTGACTTTCAGGAATTCATTTATAATAAACCCTTCCTCTTAGAGTTAACATATAAGTTTGTCAGTGGGTAGTCTTTCCACTGTCCCAGTCTAAAACCTAAACTACCTCTAGCCTTTATAATCTAACAACCTTCACTTCAGCATAGATTCCTGGGCCTGGCGAGGGGAAGGTTTGCTTAAGATAACCCATTTAGTGCTGAATACTCCAGAGTTTCTCATGTTCTGCACATTGTCCAGTTGTGGGTCTCCCTGTTAATTACCATCTAGTACATGGAGGACACAGGAGACAGTTTCTTTGCTGATGGCTGAATAAGGCACAGATCTAGGATTATAGCTGAATACCATTAAAATAATTATATTATTGCTTTTTTAAAATTTTTAGACAAGTATTATTTGTTTTTACTCTAGGTCCACGGGCTGTCTAATTTCAGGTTCTTGTCCAAAAAAGCAGTGGGAGGCATGGGTTCTATCACACAGAGTAGGCCATAAGTCAGATTAGTGATTTGTTGCTTACTCCTACTGCCTTTGTGTCACTATTGCTCCAGTGTGTATTGCAGGCAGTACACCACTTTAGGTAAATGTTTTGTGGCTGGCATGCTATTTACATTTCCTGTTTGATAGTATGCATAGTACGTTTCTGTAATAACCATCCTGAAAGATGGAGAGGAAAATGCCAGGGAGGCACCAGCTCGATATCTTCATGTTCAGTGAAGTTGCAGTTGTCGACAGGAATTGGCCTTGCTTTCAGTTTTTGTAGAGTGATCTCTAGTCTTGTCAATACTCTGGGTGGTTTGGGCATTACAGTGCAGTCCCTTAGGACAAAAACTCAATTAGATGTCACCCAAGCCTGGTACTGGAAGCTTTGTTTGGTGATAAGAGATGGGCAATTGGAACTCTGTCTTCCCCATTATTTGGCAATTTCTCTTAGATTACTTCATATATGCTTATTTTGGGAAGTTTCTACTCAATTAAGTTTCCATACTATTGCTCAAATATCCCTTGATTTTAGCTGTCTCAGTGTGGGTATATTCCCTCCCATAAAACAGTCTTCTCCCTCTCCACTTGGTCCCCATTCCAGCCATCCCCAATCATCCATAACTTTCTACTCTATTTCCCTTTGCTAATGAAATCTATCCATTCATTCAATTTCAATTAACATTAGGACCTTTCATGGTGTGGACTCTTAAAATCCACAATGTCATCAACATGTCCTGTACAAGCTCTTGCTTGGTGTTTGGGGTTTTCCTGCACAACAGAAATGTGGATCACAGAGTTTTATAACTGCTTCTTTATTAGATGATACCACAAAGGTGTCGTATACACTAATTGCTATCATATTTTTTTTAGGTTTTTGTCACGTATTTTATTGTATCATTCCTTATTAACATTTTTATGTTTTTATGTTGTTAAACATTACTTGAAAGCCAGATTTTTTATTGGATATTTTCCTTATTTACATTTCAGATGTTATCCTCTTTCCAGGTCTCCCCTTCAGAAACCGCTCCCCCACCCCTCCCCCTGCTTCTGTGAGGGTGCTCCCCCACCCACCCACTCCTATCTTCACACCCTGGCATTCCCTTATAATAGGGCACGGAACCACCTCAGGCCCAAGGACCACTCCTTCCACATCAGTCCAACAAGGCCATCCTCTGCCACATGTGAGGCAGGAGTCATGGGTCCCTCCATGTTTGTTCTTTAGTTGGTGGTCCAGTCTCTGGGAGCTGTGGGGGTCTACGGCTGGTTGACACTGTTGCTCTCCCCATGGGGCTTCAAACTCCTTCAGCTTCTTCAGCCCTTTCTCCAACTCCTCCATCGGTGACCCCCACACTCAGTCCAATGGTTGGTGATCCATCCCATAAACCGTTGCCAAACCCGCATGCTATTGAGTATGCTGGGAAGTGCTTGCTTACAGGAGCCTGATATGGCTCTGCCAGAGACAAATACAGGGCAGATGCTCACAGCCATCACTTACACTTTAGTCTCCATTACATTAAATTTCTGAATTGTTTGCAAGCTCACCACTCTTGATATTGTCAGCTATCCCCTTTCTCCCAGTTTAGTATGTCTGCTCCATTCTTAATACATTTTAATTACATTAAATATTTCCCTGGGTTTTGTTATGCACATTAAATGAATAGAACATAAATTATTGATAAAAACAAACAAAACAATTGGGTAGAAGTTTACAAGTGATTACGTTAGATGCATATCTGTACTCGTGGACATTTGGATATTTGAATACATTTATGGCCACCACTTCAAATCTTTAAAATGTGGAGAAGAGCTGAAATTAAAATTCTCTCTCCAAATGTCCAAAAAATGTAAAATAAGAATGAATTTATTTCATCACTCAAAGACAATTATGACCACATGTCCTAAAATAAGTTTATGCTTATATTATTTTTCTCAGAGAATTCCAATCTTAATTTAAAAAATCCACTAAAGAAAGATGGAAATAGCTGGTGAAGTTATCTCCCCTCTCATGAAGGAATTAGCTGAACTTATCTGCTCCCTCTGAGGTCATCTTCACACTCTAATCTATAGTTTTCATGCAAATTCAGTTACCTAACATTTAAAGAAACAGAATTCTCAGCAGTTATGACTCTTTGTGGATCACAACTTTGAATACCCAAGACATAATCCACATATTAAATGATATCCAAGAAGAACAGAGGAGTGGCTCCTGATTCTGGAAAGACTCAGTGCAGCAGTGTAGGGGAATATATGAACAGGGAAGTGGGAAGGAGTAGATGGGGGAACAGGGGGAGTAAAGAGGGCTTATGGGACTTTTGGGGAGTGGGGAGCCAGAAAAGGGGAAATCATTTGAGATGTCAATAAAGAATAATAAAAAAGAAAACGTTAAAAAAATGAAAAAAGAATGTTTTAGGCCAAGAACAGTGGAAAATCATGGCAAACATTTTACAGCTTCAATTTTTCTTTTGAAATTTATTAAGAACAGAATAATTCAGTTAACAGCATTGACTATTGAACTTGTGAGCATGTCTTAAAGCTAGACCTATGACTTTTCCCTCCATTGATGTCCTGGTCTGTATTTTAGCAGCGTTCATCCACTATAGTCTTAACTAAGCCTGATGGTTTGGAATTATTCCATTCTTACTAACTTCTAATGGGGTACAGAGTTAAACAAAGAATTCTCACCTGAAGAACTTCGGATGGCGGAGAAACATCTTAAAAAATGCTCAACTTCATTAGTCATTAGGGAAATGCAAATCAAAAGAACCCTGAGATTTCACCTTACACCAGTCAGAATGGCTAAGATTAAAAATTCAGGAGACAGCAAGTGTTGGCCAGGATGTGGAGAATGAGGAACACTCCTCCACTGCTGGTGGGGTTGCAAATTGGTACAACCACTCTGGAAATCAGTCTGGCGGTTCCTCAGAAAACTGGGCACCTCACTTCCAGAAGATCCTGCTATACCACTCCTGGGCATATACCCAGAGGATTCCCCACCATGTAATAAGGATACATGTTCCACTATGTTCATAGCAGCCCTATTTATAATTGTCAGAAGTTGGAAATAACCCAGGTATCCCTCAATAGAAGAGTGGATGCAAAAAATGTGGTATATCTACACAATGGAATACTATTCAGCCATTAGAAACAATGAATTCATGAAATTCTTAGGCAAATGGATGGAGCTGGAGAACATCATACTAAGTGAGGTAACCCAGACTCAAAAGATGAATCATGGTATGCACTCACTAATAAGTGGATATTAACCTAGAAAACTGGAATACCCAAAACATAATTCACACATCAAATGAGGTACAAGAAGAATGGAGGAGTGGCCCCTTGTTCTGGAAAGACTCAGTGAAGCAGTATAGAGCAAAATCAGAAGAGGGAAGTGGGAAGGGTTGGGTGGGAAAACAGGGGGAGGGAAGGGGACTGATGGGGCTTTCGGGGAGTGGGGGTCCAGAAAAGGGGAAATCATTTGAAATGTAAATAAATATATCAATAAATTTTAAAAAAATGATACCCAAATATAAAGACTTTACATTTCACTGTTTCTCTGCCCCCTTAATAGACTAGTATTCAAGAATGTTTCTTTGATCTTTTTCTCATAACCCTATTATTATTTTTCTTCCCCATTTAATCTTAAATTTGCTTTCCACTTCAGTAAAACCAAACACAAAGCTGGAAATTTGTGGGACACCTCTAAAAGGCAAGCCACAACTCATTTTTAATTTCTGGAGATATTTTATATTGAAGTCACAAGATTGCAGTATTCAGTTAACACTTAAGAAATTTTATCCTATTTAAATGTATAGACATAGTGTTGGCAACAGTAAATTTATGAAAAAGGAGATGAAGATACATTTTTTCTTAGTTGTTAGAAAGGCTGTTCAAATGATAATAAGCTGGAATTATCATTTAAAAAGATCTCTTGTTTTCCTGTAAAATTACAGCACCCACCTTTAAAATATTTTTTTTTCAATCTCTCAGATGAGAGAAATGATTCATCATTATGGTTATTGAGAAATTTTCCACCTAAACTAATGAAGGTAACCCTTCTTTTGTGTGATAAAATAATGCACTGATTTTAAAATATCTAGCCGCTGGAGCTTTTTTTAATATCAAGAAACCGTACATGAATTCATTTCAAGAATTAAAATTATGGTTTCCCTTGAAAGGCAATGAGCACAGAGAGTTTAACAGGATTCCAGCAGTTCAAGTTTGACTTGCGTGGTTGGGTGGAGCACTAAATTCTCAACCCTGAGCAACCTTTTTGTTTTTAATTAGTTTCTTTTTCAGCTTACATCTCTGCCACAAGATCAAATGTGCTCACGTTGTGAAAAAAAAAAAAAAAAAAAAAGTAAAATTACTTTTACATGTAAAGGGTAATTGTACAACTTTGCTCAGAGCACTCTTTCCATGATTTTTTCTACTTTCAAGATAGCATGTGCATGAATTAATTCTAAACAGCTGTTCTTTTATGGAATCTCATTATTTCCCCCTTATTTAGAAGACGGGCTTAGATATGGTAACAGAAAAATGACTTTATGGTTTCTGACAGAGAAAAATATGTGTTTCTTTATATATAAACTTGTAATGTCAATGTCAACCAATTGCTTTATGCCTAATGGCCTCTTAAGACATTTACATTGTTTGGGTTTCCATTTGAAGATCTCCTCTTCCCAGAATCTACACTTGCTAATATTCTCTCTGGTAGATGCTGGAGTCCACCTCACTGTATTTACTATCTTCCAGGATATTCCATTTCTTACCTTGCTCATTTTTTCCTTTCAACCTAGTTATTACTATTGAGGACTTTGGAGTAACTCAAACACAAATGTGAGTGTTCCTGGCTCTGCTCAGATGTGTACAAAGTCTGAAACATTGTCCATAATGTCTCTGTGCATGGTTTACAATTTGGGAACCTAAGGCTAAAAATGTCATATACTTCACAGGACAGAGAGGTCTGGCTAAAGAGATTAAATAAGTTTTTAATCATACTGGATTTTTGTCAAATAATAAATGCTCAAAACTGCAACTATCATGTTTATCTTTGTCCACAACTGTTTATGCCAATTGTTATAGATTTTTTTTGAGAACATGCAGATAGAACTGTTTATACAGGCTTCTTCCAAATGAGATGAACTTGGCACAAATTAAACCTTAAGGTGAAATTTTATTGTGATTTATACAATTCAATCAAATAATCATGTCTTCTTGAGTATTCTGTATTTCTATCCTCAATCATCCTGACAGTGTTTCTACCAGAGTCTTAGTTCCTGCACCATTTCTGTCTTGTGCCTAGTATTCTGTTGCTGCCCTTATTCCCAGAGTTTTATCTTAGGACATGTATGGGCCAGAGAAATATAGTCAAAAGGTGTTGTATGAAGAAACTTACATAAAAAGTTATGAAAAGTTAAACCTTGAAAGGATTTCTTATTTGAAGCATGAATCACTCAAAAATAAATGGACTGCTTTAATTATAAACCCAAGTCATGGGTAATTCAATACTTTTATCAATAAGTATGCCAAAACCCAAGGATTTAGAGGGTAGTTTCACAATTCATTTAGGGAAACATCTTTTATTGAGTGTCTAATGACTGAGCTGGTTGCTTATATGGCTGTGCACTGGATACTAGGTGGAAAGAAGACTTCAGAAGTAAAAACAAAAGGACAACACCAGAAAATAGCAGGTAGGGTACATAAAATCCAGGTGTTTGCGGGTGGTGGTAGTGGTGTGGGGTTATATATTGCCAAAAATATAAACCTCCTCATATCCATCAACTTCTTGGTTTTGGTTTAATGAAAAAAAAATTATTATTTTCAATCAAACCCTTTCCCAAGTTTGTATAAATTTTGTATTAACATATATTCATTGTATAAAACAGTAATCTTTATTTTGATATTTATATTCAAATGTGTAATATTCATAGATCATGGTACACATATAATCATTCTCTTTTGAATTAGTGCATATTAGTTTTAGAACACTCTAACATTTATGAGAAAATATGTACTCACTAAGCACAGAAATCCAGATATAGGCTCTGGCATTGGTAGTGTTCCACATTAGTTTAGTGTCTTATTTAAAATTAGTAAACAAGTATGATAAGTTGACTTTTACATATATGTATATATATATATATATATATATATATATATGACAGAGAAAAATATCACAATCTACTCCATTAATAGATACAATTACTTTATGCTAAAAATTATAAATTATAGTATCAGGTTAGGGATGTACCTCAGTGGTAAATTATGTACATAGTGGTATAAGGCATTGGGTTCAAAATATAACACAAACACATATGTATATGTGTATAAGCATTATATATGTTTACTATATATATTCTATATGTAATTAATGTTTTATATTATAGACACTATTTTATAAGTTATATATTATATATCATATACAGTATATACAATATTTAAAAATATATACCTCATAAATATTACATGATATATACATACTCAGGCATACACATATACATACATATATACTTACATACAGATATGCATACATATATACATACATGAATACATACATACATATATAGCTACCTACATATATACATATATACACATACACACATGAACACATATAAACATATACATATATACACATATACACACATACACAAATATATACATATACATAAATATACAATATGCAGATATACATATATAGACATATATACATGCATGTATATATACATAAACATTCACATACATTTTTATACTTATATATGTATATTCACACATATAAACATTTATATGAACATATATATATATATATTTACATGTAGACAGATGTATACATTTACATATATATAGTGCTCTAGATTGAATTCAATGCACTGTACCACTGGGTACATACTGAATATTTACATATCTACATATTTACCACTGAACTACAACCCTAAACTGATTTTAAAATTTTTAATTAGCATATACTAATTGTAATTATCAATGGCGTAGGGGGTTCGTTTTGCCCATGTAAATGTTATATTATGTAATAATAAAATATGGATAATTAGCACATCTGTTATCTTAATCTATTTCTAGCAACTGAAAACCATCTTGCATGCAGGAGTTCATTTTTTAAAATCTTTTTTTTTTTTTTTTTATTTCACACCATGCACCCTTATCCCATTCATTTCCCTTTCCCTTCACACCTACTCCCCATCCTAGCAACTTCTGCACAGAGGAAGACAATATTTCATTCTGGAAGCTGTAGTGTGTGACAGTGTGGTATACAGTTACCCCTTTGTCCACAATTCTTTGCTTGCAAATGTTCATTGTAATGAAACATGGGTTGATTTGAGGTCTCTGTCTCCTGCTACACTGTCGATATTAGGTCCTCACCAGGATTTCTCTCAAGTATCTTGTTGTTATCCTGTGTTATGGAGATCATCCTGCTTCAGATCTCTAGGATAAGCCCCTTTTGCACCCTCTAGCAATTCATATATGGAGTAGATGTTCAGGTGGGCCAACTCAAAACCCTGGATCTGGGCCTGGATTGTAGCTGAGTTGGTCAGGTTGACAGCTCTTCCTCATCCACAATAACAGGGTGAGCTCTCTAGCTCACTTTATGCTGCTGAGCAAAAGGCAGAGCCAGTTCCCTGCTCTCATACCCTCAGGGTGGCTCAATTGAACCCAGGCAAGGTACAGGACCTCCTCTTCTGAGTGGTACAGCCAGCAAGGGGCTGGGAGAACTTTGCTGCTCTCTTGTTCTTGGTACTGGCTCACCTGCCACCCGTAACACTAGGGATAGATCTACTGTCCTGGCCAAAGGAGGTACAGGGTCTTCTCTCTTAAGAGTTGGGCCAGCTCTCTAGGCTTCCTTGGGTGAAGAAGGATCAGGTAGGGATGAATTGTTTTCCTAATCCAAGCTACAACACTGCAGAAAAGTTGCAGGGCCAGCTCCCCTGTGCTCAGTCCCCCAGCTCACCAGCATCCCTGCCATCAAGAATCATCTCTACTATGCTTCCCAAGGCAGGTGAAGTACCTGCTTGCCCAAGTAGGGCAGCCTATGACGGGGTAGGACCAGCTCTTCTGTTTGCAGTAGGTGGCAAGGAATAAGAGGGGGAAAGTATCTCTTCCTCGCCGCCGTTGCCACTGCAAGGCAGAAGAGTGGCAAAGCCAGCTCTCCTGTGCTCACACCCTCAGGGCCAGTTTGCCTGCATCCCTAGCAACCAGGGCCAGCTCTACTGTGCTTCCTTTATGAGGGGCAGGCTCAGCTCTTCTGCTGTCCTGCCTTGGGGATAGTACCATACCCAGAAAGATGGGATCAGCTTTGTATAGTCCTCAGACATCAATTTGGCTCCAGGTAGCAGCCCAAACCATAGACATCTGCTGAACTTTAGAGGTAATGGAACCTCATTGCTGCAGGGTCATGGACCCAAATATGGCCTTCTGTGGCAGCACGGGGCAGGACTTCACCATGGCCCCCTTTGGCACTGCTGCCCACTCACTTAGGCTGTTCCTCACTTTGAGTCTCTAGCCCTAACCCCCTTCATTGTGCATACATACACCTTTCTGCATCTCCCGCTTCTCCATCTCTCCACTCCTTACTTGTTCAGTTTAGTGGCACCCAGGCATCTAGGTGTCTGGCATCATCTCGGGAGTGTTATGCCCTGTCTATGCACTGGGCACGGGTCACCTCATCTGTGTGCTGTCCACCCAGGCCCTATGGTGCCTGACTATGGGTTGTTTCAGGCTTATTCTGTAAACCAAGTCCTGTAATCCAGGGCAAAGTTTTTCTCAGGCATGGTCTTCCTGGTCTCTAGAGTTCATTTTTTACGTTATGTGTGTCTCTGTGTTTACATATATTCCTACAATGTAATACAGCATGACTTCATGGTTTTGAACAAAAGTTCATTGATTCATCAAAATGCAGGCATCCATTCTTTAACCTCTTTTAAGAATGTCATAGAGCTGGAATTATTTATTAATTTGGATTTCCTGATGGCTCCTTTCTTTTAGCAGTGAGCATACAGATCTGTCTTTGTTTTACTACTTGGTTGCTCACTACGGGTGTGGTGTAATATTATTTAATATAATATGCCAGGTAATTTGTCTGCTCACCAATTGAAAATATTTTTGTTGTTCCAAAGTTAGGAGAATTATAGATAAGTATAATGATATAGTCTTGCCAGATTTTTGCATGCATATGATTCTTTGGAGTAAGTGCTTAAAGATCCAGTTGTGTGTCATGTATGAAGACTGCATAGTATTGATAAGAAACCGCTGAGGATTTCTTTTTTTCTTTCTCTACTCATAAAGAAAACCATTTACTCTTTCTCTGCCTCCTCAGGTCTATTGGCTATTGCACTGTTGATGCTTTAGCCACCATCATACAAATCTAGTGTATCTCATTATTAGGTGAGCATTTAGTTTTCTAATGGTACATTGAGCTAAGCATTTGTCCTGTGGGTTTTTTCCCATTTGCACAATATCTTGCTAAAGTATCTATCCAGATAATTAGTCAAATATCTCTTATTTACTCTTCTCCACTTTTTAAGTCTTCATTGTAATTTTTAGCCATCTATGATCCAGTTATTGTAGTTCTGGAAAAAAGCAATAGAAATGATTTCAGAATGTAAATAATAAAAAGCCACCTGCATATATATATGTCTATCACTCAGTTTGTCCCACAAGGAATCTATGGTAAATAGTCTAAATATACATCGATGGATGAAGAAAACATGATTAGTTCCATTTAATCAGAAAGTATTCAAATGGGGGATAAGAAAACAGTGACCAAGTTTCCCTTTCACTTCTTCCTGACATATACATAATTGGAAGAATGGAAAGATGAAATTCACTAGTATCCACTACAACTGAAAAGACCACTTAGGTTTAATCTACAATTTATCTACGTGCATTTCTTTTTAAAATATTTTTACTCATAATCATAAGCAATCATATTAAATATAACTTTAAATTGCAAAATATTGATGACATAAACATTCATAATTAGTATGTCAGATGTCACAATGTTTTGGTACAGATTAAATAAGTACAATATAAATGAATGTGGATATCTAGATAGATAGATAGATAGATAGATAGATAGATAGATAGATACATAGATAGATAGATAGATAGATAGATAGATAGATAGATAGATAGATAGAAAGATAGGTAGATAGAATATTCCCATAGTGTTAAACAAAAACCCTTAAGTTGTAGAATTATATGTGTAATGGTAATAACACAAATTCAAAATATTTTGTTTAAATAACAATACACATTTTGAAATGCATAGTATAAACCAAAGATTTTAGGAAGCGTAAAATAGAAAGTCTCGACATATTTTTTCATCCAACAGACACTTGTATTGTGCTGCTCTGCCTTTTTCAACTTCCTTAGAACTTCTAGGGTTTATAAAAATGTTCAACTTTCCACAGAATGGAGGGATGCTACATGAGGTTAACTTTGGTCACTGAGTTCTTGAGAGAGGGTATATTTCTTTCAAAGGAAATTTGGTGCATTTTGTGAAGAGTGTTATTTTACAATGTAACCCATCTCATTCATTGCATCAGTACAGCTAGTCCTGAAGAACACAGCATCCAAACTGAAGTGCACTGTAAGATTAGCTTCTGCTGTGCTACTCCTTCAGGCTTTATTATAGAGGGGAAAGATCATTTTCTTTTTAGGGAGTTGTACTCTAATGTAGCACTTTCCAGAGCATTTACCAGTGCATATATATTCGAGTAGTGACTGCACACTGTTTTCTTCGGAATCCCTGCCCTTTCCTCTGCAGGGAGCATTGCCTGTTCTTTTCAGCTAAGTCATCCTTCACCATTCTGGGCTGCAGGAGTGCTGCTCAAATGTAACACCAAGCTAATCAACAGAATAGCTGTCAGGTCTTTGCTGGAAACTATATTAACCTTGTCTCTTCATACTGCGAGCAGAATGAAAGTGACACAAATAAAATGTAATGGATAAAATATATTGTTCATGTAAGCTAACAAGGAACTACAAGTTGACATTCTTTCTCTCTTCCCTTACTGTGTTTCCATACCCTTTTCCATGATCTCTTCTCTGTATCATGCTTATGTCAAACACATAGTAGTAGAGATAAAATAAATATGTTTTAAATGATAAGAAAAAATAAATGAGTTAAATAAGATTCAATAAACTGATAATGGAATTTCTTGCTAAGAATACAGACTATCAAATCTGGAAAGATATCCACAATAAAACATTTGTTTTTCCTGAAAACCAAATCTTCCACCCCAGGTTCCTTACATGCATATATTCTCATAATAAAATATGTTAACACAGGCTTCATTTTAATTCTAATGACTTATAACAAATGTCAGATTCTCATATTAAAAATAACTTTCATCCCTACGATAGCACACACTAAATCTCTCAAGATGCACTGCAAGGATTTGAGAAATATAAAAACAATTATGTAAGCCAACATTATTATTTTCTTTGGTTTTATGGAACTCATGATAATTTATAGCATGCAGGCAGTGTGTGCAAGGTCACATAACCAGTAAATAATAGAGCTGACCCTTGAACTTGTGCCTAGACACCGAGAAAGTTCTTGCTTAAGTCTGTCTGCCCTGTCATTTAGCTATGTTTATATTTCTTTCCTCAAATGCATCAGAGAAGAATATATTTAGTATTTTAGAAAAATTCTAAATATATTCTTGTCAGAGGCATCGCTTGGTAAAGCACACATGCTGTTGGCGTTGGTTTTCTCTCCCCTTTAACATTTGTGATCGTGTTTGCTGAGCGAAGAGAAATGCTAAGACTCAAGACCAAATGTTTACTGAGCAGATTATTCTTGATGGCCTTCTGCTTAAAAGTTTAAAATTAAAAATAGAACAGTATTCTCTTCTTGTCCCCTGAAAAAGTCTACAGGATAAGCAACATGGTGCAGGGCAAGGCCCTGAAGGCAGAAGCTCTGTAATACATCTTCTTTATTAATAGCCATTCATTTTCAAAGGAGAAAATATTAACTAATGGATTTAATGGCTGCAACTTTCATCACTTTAACTGTGAATAAATTCCATTTTGCTTTTACTTTAAAGAATCTAGAGACAGAGGATGGTCATTCATGGCTGTGTGAAGTCCTAGCAGTGTTGCTTTGAAGGACTGATGACCCAGCCTCTTCAAATACCCTGCTCCACAAAAATGCTACATGGTGCTAAAGCATCAGGGCAAGTGTCACAAGAGACTGTAAATGAGCCCTAGGCTTGTGAATGTGTTGAGAGAATATGTTTGAAGTTATGATGTAGAAGTCAAAGAGAGTGTTGCTTTCTCTTTTGACACAATATTTAGAACAGTGCAGTTTTCTGGGTAGGAAGACGAATGAAATTAAATGCTACCTTTCCCTTTGATTGATGTGTTCAGAAAAATCTACATACTGGTAGACAATAACATTGTTCATCCTATATCTAAATGCCATAGTGTCCTTGATAGTCAAGGAGGCTGGTTAGTTCTTCAAAGGGGAAAATAGTAACTAATAGCGTTAATGGCTGTAACTTTCATCACTTTAACTGTGAATAAACTCCATTTTGCTTTTACTTTAAAGAATCTAGAGACAGAGGATGGTCATTCATGGCTGTGTGAAGTCCTAGCAGTGTTGCTTTGAAGGACTGATGACCCAGCCTCTTCTAATACCCAGCCTTTGAAGGAGGCTGGATAGTTAGGCGTGAGGTTGTAATATGACCATCTGGCTTTCTGTTCTTGGACCATCCCTACCCTTCTTCCTGCTATATCTTCTTATATATCTTACCATGATTATGATGGAATGATCTCCTACAACTGTAAACCTGACTAAATTCTCCTCCTTCAATTTATATAAACAAAAATAGAAAACAAAGAACTAAAAATAATACATGACCTCTTGTGTCGCAAGTATTATTGTCACGTGTTTGAAAATATGACTTGTTTAGACCCTTTGGCATTCTATCCAACATTTTATCAACAAAAAATACTGATTCTTCTACTAATGGCGTAAAAAAGCACTTTAAGACAAACAATGACATTGTGGAAAAAAATGTCATGGTGTAATTTCTACCTTTGACACTTGATGACTGAAAGTTTTAAAATATGCAAATGATTTTAAGGATCCCACCTTTACTAGCTATTTTATGTGGGACAGAATTAACATTGCATTCTATGAGAATGAACTTAACAAATACAAAAAATTAAAAAGAATCCCATGCCCCTGTGTAGGAGAATGCCAGGGCGGGGAGGTTGGTGGATGGGGGGAGCACCCTCATAGAAGCAGGGGGAAGGGGGATGGGATAGGAGTTTCTGAGGGAGAGACCTGGAAAGAAATAACATTTGAAATGTAAATAAAAAAATATCTAATAAAAGAAAGAACCTACATGATGCTTAATTAAATTTGAAATTCAGATAAGCAGAAGCAAAACAAAATTAGTGTATTTAAGACACAAATATTGAATGGGACATACATATTTTAAAATTCTTTCTGGTTTAATAGATTTAAATTCATCCTGAAATTTTATATTTTATAGACAATGTCCCTTGGACAACAGTTGCATAGTATTTGATAAAAATGTATTGTTTAACAAAATTTGTCTTACTCTTCTACCTAGTATATTTTTTAATTCATGCTCCATAGAAGCACTCACATTTGTAAATTTTCAATTGGTTATTTTCTTTATTTACATTTCAAATGTTATCCCCTTTCTATGTTTCCCTTCTACAAATCCCGTGCTCCCTTCCCTTTCCCCTATCTCTATGACGGTACTCCCCCCAAATGAGTCAAAATTTAGTGGTTTTTCCCTTTAAGCCACATATTAGTAAGATATCAGAAGCTCTCGTTACTGAAAGATTGCCAAGGATGTTTTGTCTCTTGGCATCCAAGACTCCAGTAAAGTCCATCATCTCAACATTGAATCTCTATAAAGAACTGACTCAGGAAGTGTCTCAAGTACTTATATGGGGTCACATGAAAATATTGCCTAGGTGTCTGTGACACTACTTCTGTTGGACATATAGACATTTCATTTCATGGTGTATCTGTTGTACAGCAAGGATGGATGACCAGAGAACGTCCTTTACATTTCCTGTTTGGAGAAACCAAGGCTCTGATGACCTCCTGAAGAAAGGGCATACATGCACACAAATAGTCAATCAGTCAGAATGTAGGAAGATTATAAAATTAATTCAAAGCTAGTCCTTGAAGTCTAACAATCTATTTTTCTATATTTGGCACCAAAGGATGAAGAGAAAGAAAAGAATACAGAGCATGAGGATGACTGTTAATATCTTTAGAAAGTGGTAGAAAAACTGAAGGCATCATTGTAATGTTCATTGTAATTGTCATAATTAGTCTCTTTGCATATTTCCAACATTAAAGTGGAGTAGATGTAAGCTATACTTAAACAGAATTTAAATTACATTAATGTGCATAGAGATTGGTAACATGAAGCATAACTCTAATTTTTATTTTACACTTGGATTAAGTCCAGTCTTGTATCAATGTTTACTTGAACTCAATTAAGCATTCATTTTACTGATAAAAATAACTTTTTTAAAAGCACAATTATCAGAAAAGTACACATTTATTTTAATGTTTATCAATTAAATTTAATAAACACTAAATGTTATTTTATTGATTGTTAACATAGAGATTAAATTGAACAATTTTTACTTTTAAAGGCCTGATGTTATAGCCAAAGATGCATGAATTCTTAGTGGCTTTTGGCAAAAAATGTTTGGTCCACGACGTCCCAGTGTGTCTTTCTATTTCCCACATGTGAAATAAATGTCATTTTATTTTGGCAGGCACTTGTAATTTCTAGGCATTTGTAATGCTCTAGAAAATAAACACATAATGAAAAGAATATAAACGTGTGGGAAATATAAGCTCACACTTGTCTTAGAAAGGGTTTCTACTTATTTTAAAATAAAACTGAATACACGTTATCATATAAAATAATGGGAGGAAATTTAAGTTCCAGTTGGTACCAGAGAGACATTGAAGTAATAGCATAGTATTAGCCTGATGCCTGCAGTTACATGCTTCCTTATTCTTCATCATCTAGATTTATAAATGAATAAATAACTAATTAAATAATTAAATAGAAAGAAAAGAAAAGAAAAAAGAAAAGGAAAATAAAGAAAAGGAAAGAAAAAGAAATTACATATAAAACAGCAATAACAAAGCCCAGACTACTGAATGGTGCCCTGCTAATGCCAAATATTTGTTTTTGGAATTGCTTTTCATGCTCTAAGTATTTCACCTTTTTGTTTTCCTATAGCCAGTGTGAGGCCCACAGGAGGAAGTCTACGGCTTTCATCTTGATTTATAGAGATGATGATAAAAGTTTAGTCTCACAGCTTGGTGTCCACTGCTCTAGTAAAATGCAGCCTACAGCATATGTTCAAAGACAGGTTAGCCATAGCTGAATGTAGTTTGATTCTAGTTAGTAAACATAGCCTACAGTAGAAACATATTGGATACAGGTTCAATGATAGAAGAAAGAAAACTAAAAAATATTCCAATAAACAATGTGTTTTCCAATTAATGTTGCACCTTAGATCTTTTTGTTTTCTTGGTAATCCCTAGGAGATTATTCTAGACTATGGTTAATGTGTAATTTAAAATAGTGATAGAGTATTTAGCCTGTTTGTACGTTCTCTACATAGTAGTCACTGTATTTGGGTAATCTCTATGCTCTCTCAAGCATTTATTAAACCAATAAACTATTGCAAAAAAATAAATATGCAAGTAAAGAAACAGGATTCAATGAGAAAGTGCAGGATCTCCAAAATAACATGGCATAATTACTAAAGACTTCTCTGAGGACATGATATTTCTCTTAAAACTACGAAAGAGGAGAGTCAGCCAAGCTAGAAACAGAAGGAAGGCTGTGCCTGTCAGAAGATGGGGAACTTGAAGACACTTGGCAAAGGGGTGTGGCACTGATCAGAGATGGGAGCCAGAGTGGCTAACCTTTGGAAAGTCACTGGCAAAGAAATGACACACTGATTTACATTTTCCCTTTCTCTGCTGCAGATAATGAATGCTCTCTTTTCTTGGCAAGGGTTCCAAACACAGAATCTGATTGAGCATGCACAGTGGCAAAGGAAATGGAGAGAAGATTATGTATTATTCTGACTGTGGAAGTGAGGAGCATACCATAAAGAATATGCATAAAACTGACTGAAAAATATATTGGGATGTTGCTGTGAGAAACACCTGAGCATGGAAATTTAGAGGATGCTATTTGGTGTCAGTTTCAGAAGTTTCAATCTGAGGTACTGTCTTTGATACTGTTTCTTTAGATCTGTGGCAAGGTTGAACATGTGACTGAAATCCCCATCCTCAAAGTAACCAGGAGCTTAGACAAAGAGAAGGTCCAGGAACAAACTCCAGATGATACTGCAATAATATTCTTCCTTCTGTTAGACCTGCCTCTCAGTAATGGAATACAAATCCATTGAGTTATTACTTCATTGACTACAGCAGATTCATCAGGATACATTTCTTCCAGTAGTTAGAAGCAGAACATACAACATATTGGTATTTCATCTACGGTCCCTCCCTTTGAGTCCTGAGAGTCTTTCACCTCCCAAGTCTCTGGTACATTCTGAAGGTTCCCACCACTTCCTCCCTCCTAAGGTAGCCTCTTTCCATTCTTCTTCTGCCCCCCAGGGCTTCAGTCCTCTTCCCTACACTCAATACCTGATCAAGTTCCCCACCCTGTCCCCTTTCCCATCCAGGTCCCTCCCTCCATACCTGCTCCTGTAATTGCTTTATTCTCCCTCCAAAGTGGGACTGAGGCATCCTCACCTAAGCCCTTCAGCTTGTTAACCTTACTGAGTTCAGTGGATTGTATCTTGAGTCTTCCTTCTCCTTAAACTTCATACGGTTTATGGATCGTATCATGGGTATTCTGAGATTTTAGGCTAATATCCACTTATTAGTGGGTACATACTATGCATTCCTTTTTAGTCAGAGTCACCTCACTCAGGATGATATTTTCTAGTTTCATCCATTTGCCTGCAAAATGTAGGATGTCCTCATTCTTAATAGCTAAATAGTATTCCATTTTGTAAATGAAAGGTAAACATTTTTTATATCTATTCTTCTGTTGTGGGACATCTAGGTGGTTTCCAGCTTCTGGCTAATACAAACAAAGCTGCCATGAATATAATGGAAAATGGTTCCCTGCGGCAAGGTGGAACATCTTTTGGGTATATGCCCAAGAGTGGTATAGCATGGTCTTCAGGTAAATAGATTTCCAATTTTCTTAGGAATCTCCAGATTGATTTCCAGAGTGGTTATACCAGTTTGCAATGCCACCAGCAATGGAGGAATGTTCTTATTTCTCTACAACCTCTCAAATATGTGTTGCTGCCTGAGGTTTTGATCTTAGCCATTCTGATTGGTGTAAGGTAGAATCTCAGGGTCCTTTTGGTTTGCATTTCCATGATCACCAAGAACTTTGAACAGCCATTCAAGATTCTTCTGTTGTGAATTCTTGGTTTAATTCTGTACCCTATTTTTGATTGGGTTGTTTGCTTTTTTGGTGGTTAGTTTCTTGACTTCTTTATATATTATGAATATTAGCCCTCGATCAGATTTGGGGTTAGTGAAAATTTTTTCCCAATCTATAGGTTGGTGATTTGTTCTATTGACTATGTCCTTTCAATCCAAGTATTTGAAGTTTCACAAATTCAAACTGGTTAAAGCTTGTCAAATTACCATTTAAAATCTGCTACAATCATTGAGATGAGCCTAACAAATCAACCCACACATTAATACTTCTTGTTTATGACAATTTCCTATGATCTTTATTTTGGAAGCCAACTGTTTCAGGTATTATGTTTTGTTTTTCTGTTTCAGCACTGAGGTCATTTTTTAAAAGTTTTTAATTCTACTAAAGTATTTATTGATAGTTAATCCTATTCTCTCATTTTCCTATATTTTCACTTCCACTATTGAACTGAAGTAGTCTACTTGGCTCCTGCTATTTTATTCTAATATCATGTGTATAGGTGTGTGTGTGTGTGTGTGTGTGTGTGTGTGTGTGTATGTGTGTATGTATGTGTGTGTGCATGTGTATACATGGATGTGAATAAGTAGATTTGCACCTATGTGTACTCTTTTGTAGTGATTCTGCAATATGTACAATGTGTAAAAAATATATTTGCTATTATAATCAACCTGTTTCTTTGTGTCATTCTTTTGCATTTATCAATTTTAGATTTTTTTGAGACAAGATTTGCCTATATAGCCTTGGTTGGAATTTATCTTACACATATCCACTTACTTGTCTCTTCCTCCAAAGGGAGGTAACCTTACCAACTTATGAATATCACAGATGACAAGAAAAAATATTTTACTAGAACAAATGCATGTACAATGGCAAAAACTTCCAAAGTATATCATTCAAAATCCAATAAAAATTCCCAGAAATATAAGAAGCAGAAATCTATAACCTATTATGATTGGGATACTTAACCAATTAAAGTTGAACCAGAAACAACAAATTATAATTTTAGAGAACAAATAATGAACCCGGTGATCATGAAAAAATTCTCATAATGCAAGAAGATATAGAAATATTTATAATTTATTGAATAACCTTATTGCTTATTAAATAAAATTTGCATTAATGAATTTTGTAAATAAAGGAAATTAGACTTAAATTGCATATTAAGTTTCCATAAAAAGATTATTTGTATTGAAAAATGGCAGTAGAAAATGTCTACATAGAAAAGATAATAATGCTAGGTAGGTGACTCAGTCAAATGTTTTACATGAAAGCAAAAAGACTTGACTTCAGATGCCCAGCAACCATATTAAAACCAAGGACTGTTAGAACTAGAACACAGAGACAGGCTGATCCCTAGAACTCTCTAACCAACTTGTCATGTAAAGTCTGTGAGTTCCAAGTGCAGTGAAAAATTCTGTTTCAAAAATAAAGTGAGATAACTATCAGCAATTTCTCATGGAAAACAATAGAGGAAGACATCTGTATTAATTATTTTTCTGTTGCTTTGATTAAGCTCCATGACCAAGAAAACTTATTGAAGGAAGGGCTATTTGTGCTAATGGTTCCATAGATAAACAGTTCCATTATGATAGTGGCAACAGAAGGTACAGCAAGAGAAATGTGAAGCTGAGAGAGCCCAGATCTTCAAACACAAGTACTATAAACAAAGAATGAACTAGAAGTAGCATAAAGTTTTAACACTCAAAGAATTCCTCCACTAATAAACATCCTTTGAACATGCATGAGGAAGGATCCTTGTCAGGAGACCAGAAATAGAAATTTATGTCCTCCAGGTTTTTATTTCCCCGTGTTGTAAATCATCAGGTACTGGCAGGTCTGTATGAAGAGTCTTGTCCCATATTTTCTTTATTATGCTACACAAATAGTTCATTATCTTAATTAGCAACACTGTAGCATGTCTTAGGTTAAAAGAATGTACTTCTCACAAATTTAGAGTTCTTATTTTAAATCTTAAATACATTTATTAAGTTCTATGTTAGCTAGTTTTCTATGAAATTTAAAATCATTCAAATGCTTTCCGTTTTATTTCAACAGGATTTGATTGAAAGTGCGTTAAATCTATAATTAATTTTCCAAGAATTGGCCCACCAATTTTGAGCCTCCTGGTGCAGTGAAATGGAACATTGCTCTATTAATTTAGTCAGTGTACTAGAATTGTGAATAGAACTTCTAGGAAGGAAGCCTTTCACCTGGCACTGTGGTCCTCACAGACACAGCTGTGTTCTCACTCTCAGTTCAGAGTCCTGATTTGAATGCATATTTGTAGCCATTTTCTTGTCAATAGCTTTTAGGGTGATGCAAATTTCCTTTGTATTTGCTAAATTTTCACCATGTAAGTCTTCTTTCTGGGGTTTATGTCTTACCATTTCTTACTCAATTTTTAATGATATTTCCTTCTGACATATTAAATGATTGTTTCTTTGATTTAGTAATTTTACATCATCATCACCATTTATCTTCATCTTCATCTTCATTATCATCATCATGGTCATCATCATATCTTAGATGCTGTCAGTCTATTTTATGGAATGTTCTATTAAGACCTTCTGCTGCAATTACTATAATTACATTTTAGAAAAAAACACATTAATTAAAAAATTTTAGGTCATTAAAAAGGTTGCTAACCTAATGCCAATAGATTCTCTGCATACAATAAATAATATATTCAAACAAGATAAATGAGTTTCATTTCCATCCATATGACTTAGAAAACTGTAGACTAAGAATTATCACTGCTTATCAGTTAGAGATTATCACTAAAAAAATACCACAGATTAAGGAGTTAATTTAATAATAATTCTTTTGTTATTTATACCCTAGAAGTCTGAGGTATTCTTGTATCAACTTGAATTTCCTGTACACATGTGATACCTATTACCTATATTTTCTTTTTGAAGAATATTGCTATTATAGGATGTAGACATTAACTTTAGGACATCATTTAAAATTAATTACCTCTTTAAATACCCCTTTCTCTAAATAGAGTACAATAAGTGTTGTAGGCAGAGGGAAATTCTATAATCTATGATATTAGTATAATACATTATAAAACTAAGTAATCAATAAATGAATAAAAATTTATTTAGCCTAAAGGAGAAAATACCAGACTTAGATATGAATTTAAACAGTCAAAACATCAAAACAGTATTTGTCTTTCTCGGTGTGGTTTTAGACAGTTAAAATAGTTCAAAGAAAGCACCCGAAGAAACACTTTACTTCTGCAAACATACAACAAACAAATTAAAATGACAAAAACAAAAACAAAAAAACCACAGCAGGCTACAGGTGCCCATTCTTGTAATAGATGTTCCTCAGTGACATTCCTGCATCAAACCTGTTTAAACTGAGGCTAATATCCACTCTTCACTCTTCAATGTGGCAACACTAATCAAATATGTAGATTTAAGTTTCAGTTAAGTAAAACTATATGAAACTAAAACATAATTCTGCCATTGATCTGGTCAATTGCATTGCTCAGTGGCCTGCAACACAAAACACAATGTATTTTATTAGATTGAAGGAAAGTTGATTCCCCCAACTTGGGGTCCATTCAATGTGTAGACACGAAGTTCTGACATTATTACTGATGCCATGTTGTGCTTGCAGTCAGGAGCCTAGCATGGCTGACCTCTGAGAGGCTCTACAAGCAGCTGACTAAGACAGATGCAGATACTTTCAGGACTGAGGTAAGGAACCCCTATGGCAGAGTTAGAGGAGGGACTGAAGGAGCTGAAAGGAATTGCAATCCCATAGGAAGAACAAGAGTATCAACTAAACTGGATACCTCAGAGCTCTCAGAGACTAAGTAAACCAACCAAACAGCACACATGGGCTAGCCCGTGGCCCCCAGCACATATGTTGCAGAGTACTGGCTTGTCTGGATGCCAGGGACCAGGCCCAGTGGGATGTTTCTTCTTTCATGTTGGTTCTTCTTGAGGCAGCAGAAGTCAAGTTAGACTTGCTTTTGCAATTCTGGGTTAAGACTTTGTCTTAGGAGTTTAGTTAGGGTTGCTCTATTATAAAAAAAGTTTACTTATTTAAGTCTAAGTTTTACTATGCTATTGTAGGTGACCTGCCTTTTGTGTTCCTCTGGAGCCAGAGACTGCAGTCTCAGGCACTTACCACCTCATCCTAAAACAGCAGAAGATTAAGTAAAGGATTAATTGCCAGAGCCTTTTCCCTATTGTCCAGATGCCTCTTGCTTGTTGGGCTTGGGAGAAGTTTGGAGCAATAAACTTCTATTGAACCAGGAGGAGAGAATAACACTAGCAGGAAGACAAACTTTTACATAGGTGAATATAAATAATCTCACATAAATATAATTACAGCTTCATGCTTGCTCATTTTTAAATTTCCATCCAAATCCAGCTGGCCCCACTTGCATGTATTTTCACAATTACATACTTATACACACATACATATGTATACATTCTCACAATTGCATACTTACACACACATCCATACTTATATATGCTCATGGAGCAACAGCCCAAGCATCAGTGCAGAAAGAACTCACTCATTCTGGATGAAAATTGAGCTCCAATTTTTACTGCATAGAGAGGGAAAAGGTTTCCACCCTCTTAATGCTAAATGACTTAAACTCATGTTTGTAAGAAAAAAGCTTTGTTCCTTTTAATAAGACTAAGCCTGCCTTGTCCTTACCATGAGGCATTTTCTGTCCCATGGTAAGGAGAGGCCTGCCTAAGGAATGGGGTCACCCACCCCTCTCAAAAAATTTAACCCAGAATTGTTCTTCTCTAAATGAAAGGTGGAGACAAAAATATTGATGATACCAAGATGTGCTTGCAGACAGGAGCCTAGTATAGCTGTCCTCTGTGAGACTCTGCCAGGATATGACTAAGACAGATGCAGATACTGATGCTAACAACTGTACTGAGCCTGGGGTCCCCAATGGAAGAGTTAAGGGAGGGATAGAAAGAGCTGGAGGGGATTGCAACTCCATAGGAAGAACAAGAGTATCAACGGACTAGACCCATCATAGCTCCCAGGGACTAAGCCACCAGAGAACATACATGGTCTTTTCTGGAATCAGTGGGAGGGGATGTGCTTGGTCCTTTGGAGGCTTGATGTCTCAGAGAAGGAAGCTAGAGGGATGATGTGGGAGTAAGTGGGTGGGTTAACACCCCCTTAGTGCAAAGGGGAGGAGGTGTGGATGTTGGAGGAGACCAGGAGGAGTGACAACATTGGAAATGTAAATAATTAAAACAATTAATGAAATTAATAAGAATATTAAAGAAGTTCAGGACAATGATAAATATATATTTTAAATAATCTTAATTTATCTTCATCAAATCTATTTTTGGTACACATTCATTTTTCCTCCATAATAGTTAACATATGTGTGTATGCATGCAGGCATCATTATCAAACATACAAACATAATGTTATCAACACTTCTTTTTTTTTCTTTTTTTACTTTGTAAGAGCAGAATAGTGTTAATGTCATGTCTTTCAATGCAAAGGGAAGAGATCCCACACAATCACCCTGAGACTAGAACCTAATATGCTTGTCAACAAATTCAGTTTTCGTGCTGTAGAGATGATTGTATCAAAAACATCCAAGCACTACTCACCTCAAAGTGGTAGATTCTAAATAGCCAAGAGTGAAGCTTAAGGAAGAAACACAAAGAATGTTGGGGAAATTATTTCATTAAGAAGACTTTATTGTACTTGAGGTACTAGCTCAGGCAATTAGACAACATAAGGAAGTTAAAGGGATACAAATTGGAAAGGAAGAAGTCAAACTATCATTATTTGCAGACAACATGATAGTCTACCTAAGTGACCCAAAAAACTCCACTAGAGAGCTCCTACAGCTGATAAACAACTTCAGCAAAGTGGCAGGTTATAAAATCAACTCAAGCAAATCAGTGGCCTTCCTATACTCAAAGCATAAGCAGGCTGAGAAAGAAATTAGGGAAATGACCCCTTTCACAATAGCCACAAACTGTATAAAGTATCTTGGGGTGACACTTACCAAACATGTGAAAGATCTGTATGACAAGAACTTCAAGACTCTGAAGAAGGAAATGGAAGAAGACCTCAAAAAATGGGAAAACCTCCTATGCTCATGGATCGGTAGAATCAATATAGTTAAAATGGCCCTTTTGCCAAAAGCAATATACAGATTCATTGCAATACCCATCAAAATCCCAACTCAATTCTTCACAGAGTTAGAAAGAGCAATTATCAAATTCATCTGGAACAACAAAAAACCCAGGATAGCTAAAACTATTCTCAGCAACAAAAGAAAATCTGGGGGAATCAGTATCCCTGACCTCAAGCAATACTACAGAGCAATAGTGTTAAAAACTGCATGGTATTGGTACAGTGACAAGCAGGCAGTTCAATGGAACAGGATTGAAGATCCAGAAATGAACCCACACACCTATGGCCACTTGATGCTCGACAAAGAGGCTGAATACATCCAATGGAAAAAAGATGGCCTGTTCAACAAATGGTGCTGGTTCAACTGGAGGTCAGCATGCAGAAGAATGCGAATTGATCCATCCTTATCTCCTTGTACTAAGCTCAAATCCAAATGGATCAAGGACCTCCACATAAAGCCAGACACTCTGAAGCTAATAGAAAAGAAACTGGGGAAGACCCTTGAGGACATCAGTAGAGGGAGAAAGTTTCTGAACAGAACAAAAATAGTGTATGCTCTAAGAGCAAGAATTGACAAATGGGACCTCATAAGGTTACAGAGTTTCTGGAAGGCAAAGGACACCATCAAGAGGACAGATCGGCAACCAACAAATTGGGAAAGATCTCCACCAATCCTACATCAGATAGAGGGCTAATATCCAATATATATAAAGAACTCAAGAAGTTAGACTCCAGAAAACCAAACAACCCTATTAAAAAATGGGGTACAGAGTTAAACAAAGAATTCTCACCTGAAGAACTTCGGATGGCAGAGAAGCATCTTAAAAAATGTTCAACTTCATTAGTCATTAGGGAAATGCAAATCAAAACAACCCTAAGATTTCATCTTACACCAGTCAGAATGGCTAAGATTAAAAATTCAGGAGACAGCAGGTGTTGGAGAGGGTGTGGAGAAACAGGAACACTCCTCCACTGCTGGTGGGGTTGCAAATTGGTACAACCACTCTGGAAATCAGTCTGGCGGTTCCTCAGAAAACTGGGCACCTCACTTCCAGAAGATCCTGCTATACCACTCCTGGGCATATATCCAGAGGATTCCCCACCATGTAATAAGGATACATGCTCTACTATGTTCATAGCAGCCCTATTTATAATTGTCAGATGCTGGAAAGAACCCAGGTATCCCTCAACAGAAGAGTGGATGCAAAAAATGTGGTATATCTACACAATGGAGTACTATTCAGCCATTAGAAACAAAGAATTCATGAAATTCTTAGGCAAATGGATGGAGCTAGAGAACATCATACTAAGTGAGGTAACCCAGACTCAAAAGGTGAATCATGGTATGCACTCACTAATAAGTGGTTATTAACCTAGAAAACTGGAATACCCAAAACATAATCCACACATCAAATGAGGTACAAGAAGAAAGGAGGAGTGGCTCCTGGTTCTGGAAAGACTCAGTAAAATACTATTCGGCAAAACCAGAACGGGGAACTGGGAAGGGGTGGGAAGGAGGACAGGGGAAGAGAAGGGGGCTTACGGGACTTTCGGGGAGGGGGGGGCTAGAAAAGGGGAAATCATTTGAAATGTAAATAAATTATATCGAATAAAAAAATTTAAAAAAAAAGAATAAAAAAAAAATAATGAAGTCATGAGGAAGCTTTTAGTACCAGAAATGGATTACAGCTAATTGTTTTGTTGGCCAAAGGGGTTCCAAGAGAATCTCCAAACAACCCAGACTGTTGCTAAGAGTACAGGTTGCTCTCCACAAACTGACGGCAAGGCCCCATTGCTTACAACCCCACCTACCTAACTCATTGAACATGGAGAAGCCCAGCTAGTGCCTACATGGAGCCTTCACCCCTGCATTCTAGTGTCTTTGATACAGGATGGTATTCTGCAAGCTATCAGGAGAGAAACATAAGCATCAACCCAGCCACAAACCCTCCCATTCACCATGGTGTCCTGCCTGCCACACATAGTACAATGGTGGCACACAGCTTGTAGGCATAACCACCTAATATCTGATTTGCCTGAAGGCCCACTCCATGAGATGGAACCCATATTCAACACTGCTGGGGTGACCATGAACCTGAGACTAGATAGCCCAGAAACCTAGGGCAACAATAAATTAATACTGGCCAAAAAAAAAAAAAAAAAAAAAAAAAAAAAAAAAAAAAAAAAAAAAAAAAAAAAAAAGCAAACACAAGCACAGCATAGGAACAGCTAGAGACCCCAAGCCAGACATTATTCAGAGAATGGACCTTGTTACAGTCAGCCACAGATGAGATATTTCCATCAAATCCCTCCCCCGAGGGCTCAGGAAACCCTGTGGAAGGGGAGGTAGAGAGAGTGGCCAATGGGGACAGAGGACACCAAGGAAAGAAAGCCTTCTAAACACAGCAGGACTGAGGAACCTATGAACTCAGAGACTAAAGCAGCACAGGGCCTTCACAGGTCTGCACCAGATAGGGTCCTAGTGCTGAAGGAAGTGTACTCGTGCCCCATCCCTAACCTGGAAGCTGTCACCAATGGAGAACCACATGCAAATGAACATTTAGTTTTCTTCATGGGAGTCTCACTGAGGAAACAAACTTCTCTCAAGGGTAGGCTGCATGCCTAGCAGAAAGTGGCCCAGAAAACAAATTCAGTGGCACCTTGGGAGGTTCCTTGGCTCATAAAGTCATGCCAGGGCTTCTCTTTCCATATTCTTTAAAATTTATATATATTTATATTTATATATTTATATATATATTTCTCTATATGCCCTACAGGTCCTTTGCATATATATCAGCTCAGTGTTTTCATGGGATTTCTGACGGTGCCAACGACTGGGTCTCTGTGTCCATATCTGTGTCTTGCACCTTTCCTTGGGCTCTTTTCTTTCTGTTTGTGCTGCCTTATTCCAATGTGTTAGTCTTTCTTTTACTTCATTATTATCCCTTAGAAGCCTGCTTGCCTTTAAACGAGAGACACAAAGGGAATGGACATGGATGGGAAGAGGAGAGAGAGATGGTGTAGAAGTAGTAGGGGGAGGGGAGAATGTAATCAAGATGTATTATGGAGGCCGGAGCTATTTTTAACCAAAGAGGGAAAAAATATTAAAAAACTGCTGCCTAGAGGATACTATCCAGGATCTTGCCGCCTACCCCAACTCCGGTGCCTGTGAACAGAATGGATAAATGTGTGTGTGTGTGTGTGTGTGTGTGTGTGTGTGTGTGTGTGTGTGTATGACTCTGTGTGTGCTGGGGAGGAAACCAGTGACTGAACCAACTACACACAAGCTGACAACCTGTTTTCAGAAGTCCATTCTGAAGATAAGACATAGTATCTGTGCTCCGTGAGTTATGAAAAGGGGTGGGGACAAGCGTGCACATGAAAATGCCACCCACATAAAATTAGCCTGGTCATGGAACAGAGCACAGAAACTTCCAGAAGTCCTTCTGCTTCATAGTCCTTTTCAAAAGAAGCCACTCTTCTGACTACAGATGGTGACCATTTCAAGCTTACTTTGAACCCTTCGTTATGTTTTAAACCTGTTTATTGGCTTAGAGTTATTGATAATATGCATTCATTTTTCCAAGCTAGGAAAAAGCATGCTGTAATATTTATATGTATCCTAATCCCTTAAACATTTGTCTGTCTGACATGTCTGTCTGCCTGCTGATCTACCTACCTTCGTACCTACCTATCTACCTACCTCTGAGGCATGGCAGAGTGTGGTGTGTGTGGAGGACAGAAGACACCTTGTACGAGTCAGTTCTTTTTAGGATGTGGTTCTGGGAATGGAACTCAGTGGCAGGCATCTTTACCAGCTGAGCCATTTGCCAGCCCACCATTTTTGGCTAAATGAATAAATGAGTTTCAGAAGTACAGAAAAAAAAAATAAATGGTAATAAGTAATAGGAGATGCTATGTGCTATGAAAGGACCTTATTGCAGGAAGGATAAGTGGACTACCCTTCCTCCACAGCACACATTTACTAGTGACACCCTAACCAGATGCGCAGGAATGAGGTATTCCTATTGGCCATGCAGGGGGCTTTTTATTCATTTCCATATTTTCTGTCTTTTACTGAAGTTTTATTTGTACTTTTCACACTCCAGAAAAGGACTGTATCTATTTGACAAGACTGGAATTAATACTATTAAAAAAATAACAGTGGTTAACAAATAATTTTACACTAAGTCAAAATGCAGAATGCATTCATCTCATTGGTCATAGTAAATTAGGATAAACATGTTAATTTACACAGATAGCTAGCATGACTAAGGAGCTAAGTGTGGCTTTGATGGGGACAGAGCAACATGGTTCCTGTCCCTAGAACAGGGCTCCAGTGTAAGCCTCCATGAGTGTAGATGGTGGCTGTGGGCATAAGGCTTGTTTGTAGAACAATGTACATATTTTTTTTTGGAACCAGTACTAGCAGCAGAGGACTTTTTCCTTTCAAGGAATGTCCTCCAGGTTACTGTCAGTGACTCTAGAATAATTAGAAACAGTAGTTCAGGAGTTGAGGGTCCTGCTGTGTCTCAGGAGAATGGCAAACACTTGTACCTCCAGGACAACCTTAAGGTTATGGAAAAGAACTCTAAATACATGAGTTCAAAAATGTGTAATTTCTCAACTATGCAATACACAAGGATGCAATGTGAATTATATGAGGGGCTTCATGAATCTCAAGCAACAAAAGCTTCTGCACTGTGAGCCAACTTGTTAAAAAAAATTGCTAAAGAAGGAGATAAAGAGATTTAGGGAGTTGTGAGATGAACAAAAGATCTATCCAGCTAAGATTTTTGTTTATGCTTATAAAGATAGATGGATTCCTGAGTTCAGGATCAGCCTAGGACAGAGAAAGGTTAGGCTCAGGCATGGTGAAAATGGTGATTTCAGGGCAGAGTCCCACACAACTACTTCATATTCTGTGTTTAACAAAGGCAGACAGACCTCTTTTGCAGTGTTATGAAAAAAAAAGTATATGCTTGCTGTCTTGCTGTCTCTTTAGAATCAAAGGGTTTGGGTCAAGGGATGCTGACTCATAATCAAAAGGAAAGCTGGGGTAAATAACTGCATTGATATGTAAAATAAAATTCTAGACCTGTGTTCTGCAGGAGATGAGCTATCCAGAGAATTTTTTAGGATAAAAACAGAGAACTTCTTGGCTCTCTCTCTCTCTCTCTCTCTCTCTCTCTCTCTCTCTCTCTCTCTCTCTCTCTCTCTCTCTCTCTCTCATGCATACACACACATACACACACACACACACACACATGCACACAAAGAGCAAGTAGGATTTGGAGAGAGAACACTAGCTTTCAGCTGAATCTATGATTTGACTCCAAGTCTTCTTTTCAAACCTCCCAGATACCCCTTCTCTCATAACCCCTCTCCATGCCAAAGTTGGTCTTTGGCAAGTTACCACATAAAACCTTATACTGGCAACTATGAGTTGTGGTTTTGAACAAAATGGACTACCAATAAGAACTTTAGCAAAAGAGCCAGAGGCGGTGGATGAGTATAATGAAGAGGGTTTTCCAAACACAACAGAGAAGCTGCAAATGTGGGCACAGAGCGGTTGTGACAGCATATCAAGACCTTTGAAATCTTGAGACAAATATATTTTCAGAATGGAGGAGGTGGATACGAGAGCTAGTTGAAGAACTGAGAAGTTAATGGAAATTGATAGTTGCTTAATGAGAGAAAAGAGAAGAACAAAGGGAGAGAGAAGAAAGACATACTCACACACACACACACACACACACACACAAACACACACACACACAGAGAGAGAGAGAGAGAGAGAGAGAGAGAGAGAGAGAGAGAGAGAGAGAGAGAGAGAGCACTTTTTAAGGCTATAAGCCCCAAAAGATCCAATATGTTCTAGCATACCACCCTTCAACCAAGAGTATATAGGCACTACTGACTGTACTCAATGAATTTCTTTTTAAATGAATAAAGCCTCTGTGCAATGGATGCCCTTAATCTTAGCACTTGGGAGGCAGAAGAAGATGGATCTACAAGTTTGAGGCCAGCCTTGTCTATAGAGTGAGTTTCAGGATAACCAAAGCTATACATAAAAACGCTGTCTTTAGAATGAGGCACGTGAAACTTGAGGAAGATAGTGATGACAAAGGAACATGACCAAAATACAATGCATGAAATTCTCAAATAATTTTTATTTGTGTTTTAACAGTAGTGTGTGGTTTTGTGTGAGGTCTGTGGGTAATCTAGCCTCTGGTTTTTGGTTACTCATACAGTGTTGAATTTGTGCTTCTTCTCATAGAGTGGACTTATGTCAAATCAGACACTGGTTGGCCACTCCCACAAGTTCTGTGCCACCATTGCCCTAGCATAATTTGCATGCAGGACAGATTGCAGGTTGAATGTTTTGTGGCAAGCTTATAGCCTGTAAAGTAGCCTCCTAGATGAAAAATGTCTATTCATCTAAGGCTTCATGTAGGTAGCAACTCAACTTCTTCAGTGTGTTGTCTGGGTGCTTTCCTAGGCAATGGGGTCCTGATTTCACTTTGTGGAAAGCAACCCTTTGTCCAGGCAAAAGTGTGGAATGTTAGGAAATTCCCATGGAACCCCCTTGGTCAACCACTCAATTGAAGGTAACCTTGTCCCACCCCTGGAAGTCTTGCCTGGGAACAAATGATGGCCAGCTGAGATGATTAAAATAGTTATTATTGGTATTGTGCTATACTCATAGATCAGCAATGTTATCCAGTAATTTACTGAAAAGGCCTCCTCTCATAGCAGATGTGAGCAGCTGTAGAGGCCCACAGTCAGAAATTAGTAAAGAGTGTTTAAATGGGTTATTTTAATCAAAGCCCTTCCCTCAGAATTCAGAAAATGACCAAGCCATCTCAATTAATCAACAGGGTCTCAAGCTAGAGAGTGAGCATTGAAAAAGAAAAATGGTTATACAAAATTATTACATGACTCAAGATCATACTGAGGCTTGAAGCAGCTTTATTTCTATTCTGTCTGCTTCTATATCTTTCTAGGTATATCCAAAAAACATGATCAGTTCTTAGATCAAAGACAAAATAATCAAGCGAAGTAGTAAAAAAATATAATCATATAAAATAGGAATTAAGTAAAGTAGTAAGCAAAAGGATCACACAAGGTAATAATTAAGTAAAGTAGTAAGCAAGAAGATCATATAAGATTCAGCAAAATAGTAAGCAAAGCTCCTCCCATGGTCACTGTTTCTAATATTCTTACCTGAGCCTACTTCCTTGTCCGAGTCCGGTAAAAAAAATGTCAAACTCTTAGTAGTAGCACCCACAAGAAAACATCATGGAAAAGGAGGCAAAAAGATTGTAAGAGCCAAAGGTGATTGAGAACACTAGGATTCCAAGATCCTCTGAATCAGTTAAGCAATTGCATATAAGCATACAGAGACTGAAGCAGCAAGCAGAAGACAGGTCCTCTGCATATACGTTATAGCTATTAGCTCAGTATTTTTATGGAGCTCCTGACTGTGAGAACAAGTGGGTCCCTGATTCCTTTGCCTGCTTTTGGAACTGTCCTCCTCTTGTTGGGTTGCCATGTCCAACTATGATATAGTTTTTGCCTTGTTCATTTACATTTTATTTTGTCATGTTTCATTGTTATCTCTTAGAAGCCAATTCTTTTCTAAGGAGAGTCCAAAAGGGAGGTACATCCTGAGAAGAGTGGAGGTGGGGAGCAATTGGGAAGAGCAGAGGGAAGGAAAACTGGAATGAAAATTTATTGGATGATAAAAAGAATCTATTTTCAATAAAGGGGGGAATAGATAAAATGAAAGAAAAAAATCTTGAAGAGTTAACAAAAACTTATTGAGCAAAACAAAGTTTTATCATTTTAATGAGAAGAAAGATGAGGGGAAAGCTCTGTAGATAACTTTGATATGATTTAAAATAAATGTTTGATTTCTCTAGATTTGGCAGACTGACTGTTGTCATCTTTTTGGAGTGATGTGCCCTAGAAATGCCATCAACTTTCCTAAATTGTAAAGACGATTACACAACAAAAATAGTAAAGATAATAGGAAACATAGCAATGAGTGATAGTTTCTTACTCTAACTTACATCCAAGTCAACAATGTAACAGGATTACAGCATGTTAAAGTATGATATCCCAAGTAAATGGACAAATGCCAGACCTTATTAGAAATTCCATAATTATATCTCATACTGTAGGTGTAGTCTCTAAAACTGTTGCTGGAAGTGCATTGACATGTCTTTTAATGAACTTCATAGAATTTACACAAAGCCGAATGGTTCACTGCTAATGGACTGGCACCTTTAACACATATAATAACTTGTCTTTAAATTTGTTTCAAATGTGTGTGTGTGTGTGTGTGTGTGTGTGATTTATACATGTTCATTATTATCAATGCCTGCAGAGATCAGAAAAAGGTATCAGATTCCCCTAGAGCTAGAGTTATCAGCATTTGGGAGTGCCTGGTATATGTGCAGATTCCAAACTCTAGTTCCCTGAAAAAAAAAAAAACAAGCGCCTGAAACTGCTGAGCCATCTCTCCAGCTGCCCTTTCTATGCATATTTTAAAATCTCAATCATTTACTTCCCTTAGTCCTACAACAACAAAAAGATAATCATGATAGATAATTTCAAAAGTGTTGATTTTTCACTTAAACTGGAAACATTAAGAAATTTAAGTGTCATCAGTGGATGGCCAAATACCAGTTTTTAAAGAAATAGTTGTTTAATGGTGTTGATGGATAAGAGCGATTACTCTGAAATTGACTGTAAAATTGAATATTAGAAATATTTGTACAGTCCAGGGACTAAGTGTACTGCTGCAACCACTCCTCTTTATTCCCCGTGTGAGCCACTAAGTGTCATCTCTTTAGAGCACCATTGATTAACCAATTAAGCCATCTGGTTTTTTAAAAGACCGAGTGTGATGCCCCTGTGAAATTAATTGATTTTTTCCTAGTAACCCAGACAAATAGAAGCTCATAAAAACATACGCTATACATGCATACATTTGAGTTGATGTTTACCTTTCTTGTACCATACGTATGTATATATGTCTTCCCAAATTCCTGTTCATGAATAAGATGCAGTATATTGCTCTCCTCTTATTAAATAAAAATAGAATTAACAATAAAAGCCATTTTTACATCATAAACAATTCTTTAAAATACCAGAAATATTTTATTAACATGCTATTCTTGGGGAAGTACAAGATATATAAAAATGTTTTCCTAAGAAGCTTATATCAGAGCATCAGAAACGGTGGAGAAAGAAGGCTGGTTGATATATGTGATGAACACTGTCAGGAACAAAATATCTTAAGGATACACAGAATACTTCAAAGGAATGCTATTCCCTATTAATGCTATCCTCCATCTCTAAGGATCTGCAGAGCTATTCTCTGTATACTGTACATTATGTAGATGGGATAACTAGCTATTTGAACCTTAGGGGAGGTAATAGCATGTGCACAAAGGGTAGGAGGCCAGTTGTATTTAAACTTCCACCACTGGTAGGGAGCAATGGGGATGGGGGAAATCTCCATTTACATGAAGTACCTATATTTAAGGTGAGTTTTGGTGTGTGTATAGTTTTCTGGCATATAATCAGATCAGAAGTAGGTTGGATGCTCAGGTCAGCTAGTGAGCAGAGAGGAAAACAGACTATAAGTATGCAAGTGTAGACATTTTCAGATGCTTGGTTAAAGTTCAGTCAGTCCTGCTGAAAGGGTAGGATCACAGGGGATGCCAGTGGGGGGTAGAACTCTCGTCATCTTAATAGTCTTAGATTATTACTGTGAAAATGCCCCAAGCCAGGTGTGGTGGTACACGCCTGTAATCTCAGCACTCTAGGAAGCAGAGGCAGGCAGATTTCTGAGTTCAAGGCCAGCCTGGTCTACAGAGTGAGTTTCAGGACAGCCAGGGCTACACAGAGAAACCCTGTCTCAAAAAAAGAAAAAGAAAAAGAAAAAAGAAAGAAAGAAAGAAAAAGAAAAAAGAAAAAAGAAAGAAAGAAAGAAAATGCCCCAATGAAGACCAGCTGTGTTTCTTGATACACTTATGACTCTTTCTCCAGACTGCTCTCTTAATTTCCAAATATGCTTGAGTTTTGGTGACAAGATTTAGGCAACCTCATTTCTGTACTTAAGAAAGCTTAATTGAGGAGAAACTACATTTTAGCACATATGCATTCCCAGAAACTTTCCTTAATTGGTATTAGAGAAATTTACATATTTACTAGTTACTGCTTGTGGAATTTCATAATAATATCATTGGATGAATCTGAATCCTTGGGTACCTTTTACAGACATTAAACTATTGCTCCCCAGTGGAAATAAATGGATCAGGACTCATGGTTAAAATAGAAGGGACAGTTTTTGTCTTCCTTAAAGAAGCAAAAGGTACATTGAAGAATTGTAGTAGGCTGGTGAGTTCAAGAAAAGAAATGTGCTCACAACATTCTGAGACTTCTGACACAGAACTATAGGTCAGCGACATAGCATTCATTTTTCTCATGCCTATCTCAGGTTTCTGAGGGTGTGGGATGTTCTATTCTATTTCTTGTATGTAGCCCTAATGGGGAAAGGGATTTTAGTCTACCTTCCAACTCTTTCATATGTTAGTCCTTTGAATTTTCTCCTGTAGTTCCCCTCCTACCACAAGGGCAAAGCTAATTATTGTTGGTGTATTTGTTTTCCAATTTTATTTTATTCTATTCCCTCTACTGACAAACCTTATTGTAACACTTCAACACTAAGAAAGAGAAAGAAGGTTAGAGAGCAAAGGAGGTGGAATTAGGAGCAATGGGTTCCTTGGGGCAATTCCAACCTTCATAGTCAGGATATCTCCAACTTCTTCTTGTGTCTTTGCCTATAACTACTTGATAAACCACAGCAGCAACCAGGAGCAGCTGCCTCTTCTTCAGAATCCTAGCCACTTTAAGCCCCAGCTACTGGCCAGCCCCACCACTACTGGCACTTTAAGGACCCTGGCATTTTTACCAGAATCCTCAGAATTAAAGTATCTTTGGATGGCAGAATCACACCCCTGCCACACTCAAGAGCAAATAGTTCACTGCTATGGATAATCTGAAGCATTCTCATATCCCACATCTAGGAATAAAACAAAAACATGTTTACATAACATAACTTGGGTTTTAGTTTTTTGTTTTGTTTTGTTTGTTTTGTTTTAAGAAACCCAAACTCTCACCACAACCAGTAGCACATCTTCTTTGTAGGAACGAGATATCAGCAGACACTTAATTCTGAAAAACCACTGAGATGAAGATGCACATCACAGTCTTTGATTTCAGGACTGAAACATTACAGAGGGCAATTCCTTCTTCCAAACTTGTCCCCATCCTATCTTACCCGAGTGGAAAAGCAGTTCCTTTATTTACTTCTCATTATCTGTTTCCCAAGTTGGGATCAAAATCCATTTAAATTTTTGTAATACTCTGTGCATTTATGAAAACTCATGGTATATCCTGGGTTGAATCCAGTGTCCACTGAAAATGCAAACATTGCAGTTACCTGGCAGAGCAGGAAAGCTCGCCAAGAAGCTGGGGAATCTCTCAGGCTGCCCAAGCAAGTATTAAATACTGAGTCAGTCAGTAGAGAAGAAATTAGGGAAGGGAAAAAAAAGTGTGAAGGTTGTGTTGGAACACAGTTGTAAGCAGCATGTAGTAACTGTGAATGGTTGAGAAATCACAGCCATTTAATTGACCTGCTGGGCATATGCAAGGAGAGAAGCATGCTTTTTTTCTTTGAATAGAGTTGTTACCTAGGTCTGTCTGCACTGTGGGAGCTGGGGGATAAGACTGAAGACCAAAATAACTATTCCAAGCCTGTTTTGGATGAAAAAGACTGCTACTTTTTATTGTTAGTTTCATCCACAAATAACAATCATAGGACTAACAATAACAAGAAGAAAAATAATTGCCCATAAGCATCATATTACATAATTTGAGGATGCAGTTCTCTGGGTCTTATTACATATTATTAATAGAAAAGGAAACATGTCACTAAAAAGCACAGAATCCAGAGTAGCTTATCCAAGAGGGAGTATGTATTGCTTTGTGTGAATTAAACACTTCAGATATGGCTCATTCAGGGAGGTTAGTCACTCTCAATAAATATCAACAATGGCTCAGACTTTCTTCTCCTTAGGGTCCCCTGTTTCTTTTCAGCCAAGCAGAAGCTGGAAACTGCTCCAGATCCTAAGAATGTCTGTTTTTGAGTTCTAATCAGAGTTTAATTTGAGTTCTAATCTTTTCCTATTTTTTAAACACCCAAAGAACTTCAGGGACTACTACTACCTTTTATCTACCACCCTCGTTAATTGAAAATAAATTCTTTTCTTATACAGTATATACTGATTTCCCCTTACCATATGCTTCCCAGTTCCTCCCCTCCCCAGACCCTTCCCCAGACCCACTTCAGTTTTTTTATTTCATTACAAAAGAGCAGGCTTCTAAGAGATAACAAAACAAAACAACAACATCACATCAAAATTGGACAAGTCACTCCAACAGAATGAAAATGGCCAATAAGAGAAATCACGAGAATCAGAGACCCACTCCTTCACACATAGAGGAGTCTCATGAAAATACTAAGCTAAAAGTGTGTGTGTGTGTGTGTGTGTGTGTGTGTGTGTGTGTGTGTGTGTGTGTGCAGTGGACCTGCTGCAGACTAGTGAGTATAGGTGCTGTGCTTGCTATTTCAGTCTCTGTGAGTTCATTTGAGCTTGGCTCAGTTGATTTAGAGGGCCTTGTTCTCCTGACATCCTCCATACCTTACATTTTTTACACAATTAGCAAATATACTTCCTGAAAGTTCCTGATCTCTGAGGGGAAGGAGCTGATGGAGTCACGCCATTTAAAGTTGAGTGTTCCGATATGGCTATATGCAATGTTTGGCTGTGGCTGTCTGTATTTGTTCCCATCAGCTTCAGGAGGAAGACATTTTGATGATGGCTAAATAAACAAGGCTCTGATCTGTGAATTTAGCAGAGTACCACTTGGAGTCATTTATTTTTACTTTTTGTTTTTAGACCAGAAGTGTAGTCTCTGGTTTTCTTCACTCATGTAGTATTTGGTATGGGTTCCATCTTGTGGATTGGGTCTTAAGTTATATCATATCGGTCACTCCCACAAGCTTTGTGCCACTGTTTCCCTAACTTTTTCTGCAGACATCACTTTTCTTAACTCACTTGTGCTGTTTGTCACTGAGATGTGGACAGTTGGACAAGGAAAGCTTGCCTTGTGTGGAATGAGAAGGAGTTGTAGTGTGTCATAGCAGCCTTATTTATAATAGCCAGAAGCTGGGAAAAAAACCTAGATGTCCCTCAACAGAGAAATGGATACAGAAAATGTGGTACATTTATACAATGGAGTACTACTCAGCTATTGAAATCAGTGACTTCATGAAATTTTTGGCAAGTCAATGGAACTTGATAATATCATCCTGAGTGAATTAACCCAGTCACAAAATAAGACACATGGTATATGCTCACTGCTAAGTGGATGTTAGCTCAAAAGCTTAGAATACTCAAGATAAAATTCACAGATTATATGAAGCTCAAGAAGAAGGACAAGAAGTGTGGATGCTTCAGTCCTTCTTGGAAGGGAGAACCAAAACCTCACAGAAGGAAATATGGGTGGCAAAATATGGAGCAGAGACTGAAGAAAAGGCCATCCAGACAATGTCCCACCTGGGGATCCTTCCCATCCAGACACTATTGCTCATGTCAAGAACTGCTTGATAACAGAAGGTTTTAGCTATCCCATGAGAGGTTGTGCCAGAGCCTGACCAACACAAATGTGGATGCATGCACCAACCATCAGACTGAGCATGGGAACTGCAATGGAGAATTTAGGCAAAGGAGTGAAGAAGCTAAAGGGGTTCACAAGCCCAAAGGAAGAGCAATACTATCAACCACCCAGACCTCCAGAGCTCCTAGGGACTAAACCACCAACTAAAGAGTACACATGGAGGGGCCCATGGCTTCAGCTGTTTATGTAGCAGAAGATGGCCTGATCTGGCATCAAAAGGAGGACAGACCCTTGGTACTGTGAAGGCTTGATGCCCCAGTATAGGGGAATGCCAGGACAGCGAGGTGGGAGTGGATGGGTGCATGAGGAAGCACCCTCATAGAAGCAGGGGGAGGGGGATGGGATAGAGGTCTCAGGAGGCGGAAACTGGGAAAGTGGACAACATTAGGGAAATGTAAATAAATAAAAAATCAAATAAAAAAAAAGAAGCTGCTCTGTAGGCTCCATGAGTGATGACTAATGCAAATAGATATCCCTAGCTCATTTATATTGGGGGTTGAAAAGGTGGTTCTGCTAAGGTAGAAGTATCTATCTAAAGGACTCTAGCCATGGACAAAGAAATACAGTCAATTAGTGATCAATGAGAGAAGGGATGATAGTCTTTCTTATCGGTGAACCTTATCATTTCTTACCCAATACCAAGTGTTCAGCCTTGAAATCATATTAAAAACAAACAGTGCTAAGCAATCTCAGCACATTGCATTTATATACTTATACATATATATGGAAAAATAACAATCAAAGAAAATGAGGCAATGAATCTAAGAGGCAAGGGGGTTGGAGTGAGAACCAGAGGGGTTAGAGTGAGTAAAGAAAAGAAAATAATATAATAATAGTTTAGATAAATGTTTTCTTTTCTTTTTGATTTAAAAAGAAAAAGATTGAGGCTTCGTCTAGAAGGATGAAAAATCTAAACCAGAACCAAGGCTTTCAATACCAATATGTGAGCAGGTCAACATGTTGTTGTCATAGAGAGCAAAGCTGAAAAACATAATCCCATAAGAGTTGTATGTTTTATGTGTCATAAACTAATTTAGTGATTTCCACTGGTCTAGAAGGAAAGAAGCATGAACATTTTAGAAGTATATTTATTAAAAAACCTAAGATAAAATATGAATGCACAAAATATTTTCCACGATTTTGTAAGCAACATCTTCCAGTAGTTCACTGTATGCAGGTTAAGAAGGGAGGTAGGAAAAGAACAGATGTATAATACAGCGTTCTACTTTTTTACCTTATAAATTTATTTTTATTAATTTTGGTTACCATAAAAAAATCAGGTTTCACTGTGAAATGTTCAGACATATATAACATATCTGATACCCAACCAACCCCATCCTGCCGTTGCCTCTCTTTTCTGCTTGCTACATAGACCTTATACTCATTTCAGAGGTAAAAGACCTCATCATGGGAGAAGCAACATATGGTCCCTAATGTCCTATGAAAGAACAGGAATTAGATTTCAGGTTTACCTTTTCTAAAGGAATTTCTAGACGAGAACCAGCCACTGCCATTCACTGATACTGAATAGTAAGAAAGAGATGAGTAAAGACATTACATTAAACATAGATGGTTCCTAATGTCATTTTTATTCTTTTCTTTTCCATTAAAAAAAAAAAAACTGTCAAGAGGATGTTACCAGAGTCAGGCACCTAACATGTTGATCAATGTACACTGCTCATGAAGATGTAGTTCAGGCAAAGATATCATCAGTTTGTAGTCTAAAGAGACTAAAACTACTAGCTGACAGTTAGGGATATGTTTACATTTGTACAAACTAACATATTGGTAGAAAGAAGAAGAAAAGCAAGGTTTTTTAACAGTTTTCATATGGAAGATGACCAATTTTCCTCCACATATTGCCTCAAGTGCTATACACTGAGTAGTTAATGTGAACCCTGACGAGTGGCTGTTTAGGAAAAGCCAGCAATACAATTGTTTAGAAGGTGAATGTGCTGCCTTGTATTGCTCTATATTCAACATCGCTTCTCTCCCCACTTTTTTTGTGACTAATGTGAATGAACATGTCAAATAAGAAAAATAACCTTATTTTTCTACCCTTGACAGTGCAACCATATGGCTCCAGCATTTGATTCCATCCTTCCCACCTTCCAACTATTTACTTATTTTAATCACACTTTATAAGTGGTTTAAAGGAGCTTTTGGAAGGTTGATTCCTGGCTCATTCTCACTCACAGCTTGGACTCAGATCATTCAGTTTCTACTCTCGGCAAGGGTCTGCCATTTTTAAGTGAGCACAGTGTTGTTCATCTATCGAATGAAATAGTTACAAATGATATAGTTTCTTTTACTTTTAAGAGGATTCCTATTATTGGCATTTTTTTTCCTCATAAAGTTCCAGAACCATCTGTGCTTTCCCATTCATGGCCAAGACTTTTTTTTTTCCTTCAAGTTCCAAATTTGCTTAGAACTGACAAAACCCAAAACATCTGGAAATCATCTGGATTTCAATTCAAGAAGGAAGGCTCATTTGAAAGCTTTTTTAATGCCCCTGGACCACAATGAGATCAAACTGAAGAACAGTTTTTATGAACTGAGTGCAAATGAATTAGAAGCATGTGGATTAAATTTCTCTTAAATCTCCAAGGGAATTTAAATATTAAGGAAAAGTGCTTTGTGAATGGCTTCATGGCTCCTGACAAAGTCAGAACACTTGGGAAAAAAAAGAAGGGGTGGGGGTGGTGGCGTTAACTCTCACATCCCAAATGTGCTCAGGCTTCTTTTTTCACAAAGGAAAGGGACATTTTGATCTTTGCATTAAAAAAAAAGAGTAGAAATAGGGCTTGCATGTGGCTTAAGAGGATTCCTATTATTGGCATTTTTTTCCATTTTTTTTCATTTTTTTCTGCTTTTAATTCGAAAATAAACATGCTTGTAGATTTGAGTCTTTCTTTTTATAAGAGGATGTTGCTGTTTGGTCAGGAGTAGTTAAAAATATTTAGGAGGAGGACATGATGGATTACATAATGCAACCCCCTAGTCATTGCATGTATTATATTTTAGATATCAGAGAAAGTGATTAATACATATTGATTTTACACTTTTAATGTATGTCCATTGTCAGTCTTAGTTTTGCTTCAATTTAAAAAGTTTTTGTGACAAATAAAACTCCATACCTCCACATCTCAATATAAATGATACAGATTTCAAGACCAGTAGTATCCAAACATTCATGAATGTGTGTGAGTGGGGGGGGGGTGTTATGGAAGCATATAGCAGACATCCAAAAGTGAAATATAGTATTAATTCTTCAGCTCAGTATATCTGACTTTGAGGGTTCTATGCACATTAAATAATCCTACGTATCTACATAAGTAAGTCTACTATGACTGTAGACCCCAGGACAGTCCCTGTGGATGACAACCCTAAAGAAGACAGGCAAGGTCAACAGTCACCAATGCACGAGCTACAATTTCACCAGGTGCCTGAGCTGGCAACAACTTCCAGTGATCTCTGCTGGTAACCACAAATGTTAGCGGTGACAAGGAGCAATTCCTTTTTTCTTTCCATTGTTTCCTCTGAGAGCCTTGATCTATGCTTATCCTGAGGGTAACCAATGTCTCGACATGTCTGCACTCTTCCTTATCATCATTGCTAATAACTGACTCCTGCCTGGAGACAGAGCTTCAGGGACAATTTTTAAATAGTCTCTTCTGGCACAAAATGATTTAGTGAAGCAGCCCCCACAGTTCAGGCAAATACTTGCAAATGTCATAGCAATAACTCCAGAAGTGACTTGATATACATGTAAAATGTTATTAGTGACAAGTTTCCTGCCCACCCCTGCTCCATCTTGCATTGTAACACTATACCTTCAGATTCATTCTTCTATTACCACTGAGAATTACGCTAAAATGCAGCTTTTTAATCCAAGTGAAAAAAATCACTCCTATTCTCTGAGAGTAGAAGGAGGGTAGCTGTGGCTAGTTGAAGAGAAATGAGTGAGCAAGCCAGTCCCAAATTGGAGGAAGAAGAGGGTGATATCCTCAGAATATAGAGAGTTAATTTTCTTCACAACAATATTGATATTGGATATCCTTCGATAAAAGACTAGTCTTACATAATGAATGTTTCCACTGGGAAATAAGACAAAATCTCTAAAGGAGACAAAAATTCTCATGCTCTCAGTTGGCTAGAACACATTGGAATAAATGCTTACTAGAGTGAGCCAATCCAAATGGTGTACCATGTGACAGGTCTCCTAATTCTCTGAGACATCAGAAGCAGGCATATGTCAAGAAAACAGTTTCGCAGGGAATTATGTCACTATATAGAACCAAGCAAGTGAAAACACACCACTCTTGGGTAGAAAAACTCATTGTCATAATAACGTGCTAAAAGTTCATGTTAAAGCATAAATTATTAATGAATAGAATAACATCTCATACTTTATTTCTCTAGGATATTTCCACATCTCTACAAACTGATGGGTGATGTGTTATTTCTCAGCTGGTGAAATTAGTCAATTCAAGATACATTTGAGTATCTAAAAGCAGGTTTATTGGAAAGCCACTCTCCGGCAGGTTCACTGGTCCTAAAAATGAGGAGAGGGATGTCACCATGGAGAGGAAGACAGAGGAGAGCTAGAAGAGAAAGAGAAAGTGGGAACTCTGACAGAGAAGAAAGAAGGGAGAGACCAAAAATGTCTGGATTATATAAAAAAGTGCCTCCAGAGGAGGGGAATCATAGCTCTTAGGCTGCAAAATTCAGGATGGAGGTCAGAGTGCACCAGGTAGGGACTGACTGATGCTGAAAGAATCTGGAGTCCAGGTCTACTATGTTATGCTTAATATGCGCCTCATTTGTCACTGATCTAAATACCAGCAATGGGCAGCCATTATTTCCTAAGAGGCTATTCCTCTCTTCAAGGTTCTATATGCGTCTTCATTTCTCTTTACTTTCTTTTTCAATTTAACAAACTAGTAAGTCATGAAATCTCATACCCTGATTGTTAAGCATTATGAATTCATAGTCTTAGTAAATGTCTGAATATGTTGTGAACAGTTCCTAAAATGTCACATTGTTTGGAGAGACAAAAAGAAGAGCAAAATTGGTTAAACGAAAAAAAAAAATACACAGCTAATATTTGTTTATCATAATCTACCTGTGTGCTGGTTAGCATTTCCAACTAAAAGGATTTAGAATAAAAAGCTTCCAGGAACACCTGTGAGGGATAAATTAGTCTCTAGGTATGCCCTAAAGAACTGCCTTGATTATGGTAATTTAGGTGAGAAGATTCATCTGTTGTACATGTCAGGATTCCCTGGGCTGGCATCCTGGAATACATATATAAAAATGCAGTGAGCACAGGGATTAATTGTTCTATTCTTCCTGATTACAGATGTCTTGTCACCGACTGCTTCATAATTCTCCTGCCTTTACTATGTCTTGAACTATGAACTGAGGTCAACCTCCTGCCTTTATGTTGCTTCTATCAGAGCATTTTTTTCCAGCAGCAGAAAAGTAACTAAGACTGCCTGACAAACATTGAGACATCTGATATTCAAGGATTATCTTTTCCTACTGTTCTAACACTGCTTTGTAGGAAACATATTTATTCTACACAGGCAGAATAGAAGACCTATAAAAAGAGACTGAATGACTTGCTTAAGATAGGCTCTCGCTTCAGAAGCCATAAGTCTCATGTGAAGCAAAGGAGTCTAAATCCCAACCACTGGATGTTTTCTGGCTGGCACCTTGTAGCAGGAATGGTAGGGCACCTCTGTGCAAATCCTGGGGGGTGGGGCACTCAGCCACAACAGCATCTTCTTTAGGAGGACCAAACAAGGACTGCCTGAGAGACCAAGGAGTTTTGGTACAGAGAATGCCATCCAATCAGGAACTGCTGTTTAGAAGAGACACTTTCTTGGAAGAAATGGGGTATGAGTAGAGGGTAATTATACAGCAGAGAGCTTGCTGCAGCATTTCTCACCTGTTCCCAGAGTCTGAATCTTTGATTTTGAGCCACTGAACCTCCAAATCCCAAGGACAGGTAGGGTGAGGTGGCAAGTAAGCCACACGCTCTTTTTTTTTTTTTTTTTTTTTTTTGTTTTTTGTTTTTTGTTTTTTTTTGTTTTTTTTTTTGTCTAAACTTAATGGACAGGCTTAAATAAACCAAAGATAAGGTTCACCCACAAAGATATTTTTTAAATAACAAAAATGTGAAGAAGACAGTTATGACTGAACAAACATAAACCAGAATATAGACTTCCTAGTGGAGAGATGAAGTCATCAACAATATCTCTTCTCTACACCTATTCTCATCATAAAGTTTTACAGCAAGGGTTATACTAATGTCTGACCCAAAGCCAAGTGAGACATGGGGACAATACCCAGAAGGTCACAATATTTGCTACATCCTCGAGCTATAGCTGGACTCTACAATATACTAATCATGAACACAAATGAATATTAACTTTAAAATAATTCTAAAATTGAAATCAGTTATTCCCTTTGGCACATTGTAAGTACTTAATCATTAAATTGAGCTAGTGACTCACAGAAAGACAATAGACATGGTGATTTTTGCATTGTAGAAATCTGTAATGGTACTGTTGCTATAAAAACATTTAAACAGAGAGATAAGATTTAAAATCCAAATCTTGAATGGAATGCAGAGCCTTATTATATATCTGCGGCATAGTATCTCTCTATATAAACAAAATATTATTATAGCTCTTTTTTTTAACTTTTTTTTTTTTATTATAGCTCTTATCTTTTAGAGTCACTGAAAAGATTAGGTAGTCAAAACATCATGACTACCTGATTGGTTCAGATTTTTTTTTCTGAGACAGGGTTTCTCTGTATAGCCCTGGCTGTCCTGGAGCTCACGCTGTAGACCAGGCTGGACTCGAACTCAAAAATCCACCTGTCTCTGCCTCCCAGAGTGCTGGGATTATAGCCATGTGCCACCACCGCCCAGCTAATATTGGTTGATTTTAAAGTTAATAAATATATATTACAACTGAAATTATTTAAATATTATAAAATTCAGGATTTGCTATGATATAAAGGGCTTTATCACTGATGCATTCTCAACTATATTTACCACTTAATGTTCTAGTTACAAACAGCACATAAACTTGAGGTTATACAAATATCTGTAATAAATTCTCCTTTCTGGCAGACTCCAGAAAAAGAGATAATGCATACTGTAGGGTCTTTGATAAAGGTTTGTAGAGGCAGAATCCTTTTATCAATGTAAAAGGATTCATAGGTAATTCATTAAGTAAAGTTGTGGGAATCTTGAAAACAATAATATAAATAGAAAAATTAGAATTTGCTTAGGGATAGAGAAAAGTGGTGAGGTATTGCACTGAGTTGTAATTTAATAACTGAAATACCATAAATATTCTAATAACAGTTATTTTACCTTCATAAAACTATTCAAGTATTAACACTAAATATATGCAATCTTGTAACTTATAGCAATAAGAGTAATCATGAAGCGCTGTATACACGTTCTTTCCCAAGCATTTTCAACTTATAAGTACTTGTAATATTAGTATGTTACAAAGTTTCAGTTTCAACATTTGAGATATTAATTCACCATGAACCCAAGTTTGAGACCTCCAGGGATTACATAGGAAATTAAAGAGCAGCCTAACACATTTAGCAAGAATCTATCTCAAAATACTGATACAAATAAAAACAAAACAAAACACGGTATAAAACCAATATATCAACTTGATTCTGCTACTTGTCAATATGGCTAGAGTACTAGTATAAATTTTTCTTAATATGCTTATATTAGAAGTGTGTGCTCTCCCATTTTTATTTTCCAGCAATGAATAAATAAAATGAATAACATGTTAAGTGAAAAAAGTAAAGAAGTTAAAATGAAAAGCTATCAAAATGATACCAATCAAAGTTTTTAAATATTTAATACTTAAATACTTTTTAAGTATTTGCTTAGGTCTATAAGATCTTGTTCTACCTTTAACACAGTTCTAAACATTTTTATGACCCAATATTAAAAACATTTTAATTTTTTTAAATAAATAAAGGGTAAATGGAAAATTTTCTGTTTCTGAGCTTAAATTTTCTTTTGTATTTGAATCTGAGCCTTTAGCTTCTACAGCTGTATCCAAGCGTTTTCATAACTCTTTTGTTTTTAACCCATTAATCTTGCCACAATGAGCATACCTAACATGTACTGCTTTAGCCATCCAGAGCCTATGTCAGCTCTTAACTTGTGATGTTTTCCCCTACTACAAGCAAACTCCATTCTACTCGGGGGGAAAACCTTAGAGTTGTTTAACTTTTTCTTTTATGCTCCACATTGCATTGCTCAAGGCTATCTGTCAGTTCTAGAGTCTGGGTATCTGATATTTTTTAACTGATTTCTGGTCTTCTCCATTTCTTTCCTTCACTTATTCTATCATTTTATTTAATCTATTAGTGTAGCCAGAGTCACTTTTCCACCCTTGGAGCAAAGAGTGTTTAAATGGGTTAGTAAAGAGTGTTTAAATGGGTTATTTTAATCAAAGCCCTTCCCTCAGAATTCAGAAAATGACCAAGCCATCTCAATTAATCAACAGGGTCTCAAGCTAGAGAGTGAGCATTGAAAAAGAAAAATGGTTATACAAAATTATTACATGACTCAAGATCATACTGAGGCTTGAAGCAGCTTTATTTCTATTCTGTCTGCTTCTATATCTTTCTAGGTATATCCAAAAAACATGATCAGTTCTTAGATCAAAGACAAAATAATCAAGCGAAGTAGTAAAAAAATATAATCATATAAAATAGGAATTAAGTAAAGTAGTAAGCAAAAGGATCACACAAGGTAATAATTAAGTAAAGTAGTAAGCAAGAAGATCATATAAGATTCAGCAAAATAGTAAGCAAAGCTCCTCCCATGGTCACTGTTTCTAATATTCTTACCTGAGCCTACTTCCTTGTCCGAGTCCGGTAAAAAAAATGTCAAACTCTTAGTAGTAGCACCCACAAGAAAACATCATGGAAAAGGAGGCAAAAAGATTGTAAGAGCCAAAGGTGATTGAGAACACTAGGATTCCAAGATCCTCTGAATCAGTTAAGCAATTGCATATAAGCATACAGAGACTGAAGCAGCAAGCAGAAGACAGGTCCTCTGCATATACGTTATAGCTATTAGCTCAGTATTTTTATGGAGCTCCTGACTGTGAGAACAAGTGGGTCCCTGATTCCTTTGCCTGCTTTTGGAACTGTCCTCCTCTTGTTGGGTTGCCATGTCCAACTATGATATAGTTTTTGCCTTGTTCATTTACATTTTATTTTGTCATGTTTCATTGTTATCTCTTAGAAGCCAATTCTTTTCTAAGGAGAGTCCAAAAGGGAGGTACATCCTGAGAAGAGTGGAAGTGGGGAGCAATTGGGAAGAGCAGAGGGAAGGAAAACTGGAATGAAAATTTATTGGATGATAAAAAGAATCTATTTTCAATAAAGGGGGGAATAGATAAAATGAAAGAAAAAATCTTGAAGAGTTAACAAAAACTTATTGAGCAAAACAAAGTTTTATCATTTTAATGAGAAGAAAGATGAGGGGAAAGCTCTGTAGATAACTTTGATATGATTTAAAATAAATGTTTGATTTCTCTAGATTTGGCAGACTGACTGTTGTCATCTTTTTGGAGTGATGTGCCCTAGAAATGCCATCAACTTTCCTAAATTGTAAAGACGATTACACAACAAAAATAGTAAAGATAATAGGAAACATAGCAATGAGTGATAGTTTCTTACTCTAACTTACATCCAAGTCAACAATGTAACAGGATTACAGCATGTTAAAGTATGATATCCCAAGTGAATGGACAAATGCCAGACCTTATTAGAAATTCCATAATTATATCTCATACTGTAGGTGTAGTCTCTAAAACTGTTGCTGGAAGTGCATTGACATGTCTTTTAATGAACTTCATAGAATTTACACAAAGCCGAATGGTTCACTGCTAATGGACTGGCACCTTTAACACATATAATAACTTGTCTTTAAATTTGTTTCAAATGTGTGTGTGTGTGTGTGTGTGTGATTTATATATGTTCATTATTATCAATGCCTGCAGAGATCAGAAAAAGGTATCAGATTCCCCTAGAGCTAGAGTTATCAGCATTTGGGAGTGCCTGGTATATGTGCAGATTCCAAACTCTAGTTCCCTGAAAAAAAAAAAAACAAGCGCCTGAAACTGCTGAGCCATCTCTCCAGCTGCCCTTTCTATGCATATTTTAAAATCTCAATCATTTACTTCCCTTAGTCCTACAACAACAAAAAGATAATCATGATAGATAATTTCAAAAGTGTTGATTTTTCACTTAAACTGGAAACATTAAGAAATTTAAGTGTCATCAGTGGATGGCCAAATACCAGTTTTTAAAGAAATAGTTGTTTAATGGTGTTGATGGATAAGAGCGATTACTTTGAAATTGACCGTATAATTGAATATTAGAAATATTTGTACAGTCCAGGGACTAAGTGTACTGCTGCAACCACTCCTCTTTATTCCCCGTGTGAGCCACTAAGTGTCATCTCTTTAGAGCACCATTGATTAACCAATTAAGCCATCTGGTTTTTTAAAAGACCGAGTGTGATGCCCCTGTGAAATTAATTGATTTTTTCCTAGTAACCCAGACAAATAGAAGCTCATAAAAACATACGCTATACATGCATACATTTGAGTTGATGTTTACCTTTCTTGTACCATACGTATGTATATATGTCTTCCCAAATTCCTGTTCATGAATAAGATGCAGTATATTGCTCTCCTCTTATTAAATAAAAATAGAATTAACAATAAAAGCCATTTTTACATCATAAACAATTCTTTAAAATACCAGAAATATTTTATTAACATGCTATTCTTGGGGAAGTACAAGATATATAAAAATGTTTTCCTAAGAAGCTTATATCAGAGCATCAGAAACGGTGGAGAAAGAAGGCTGGTTGATATATGTGATGAACACTGTCAGGAACAAAATATCTTAAGGATACACAGAATACTTCAAAGGAATGCTATTCCCTATTAATGCTATCCTCCATCTCTAAGGATCTGCAGAGCTATTCTCTGTATACTGTACATTATGTAGATGGGATAACTAGCTATTTGAACCTTAGGGGAGGTAATAGCATGTGCACAAAGGGTAGGAGGCCAGTTGTATTTAAACTTCCACCACTGGTAGGGAGCAATGGGGATGGGGGAAATCTCCATTTACATGAAGTACCTATATTTAAGGTGAGTTTTGGTGTGTGTATAGTTTTCTGGCATATAATCAGATCAGAAGTAGGTTGGATGCTCAGGTCAGCTAGTGAGCAGAGAGGAAAACAGACTATAAGTATGCAAGTGTAGACATTTTCAGATGCTTGGTTAAAGTTCAGTCAGTCCTGCTGAAAGGGTAGGATCACAGGGGATGCCAGTGGGGGGTAGAACTCTCGTCATCTTAATAGTCTTAGATTATTACTGTGAAAATGCCCCAAGCCAGGTGTGGTGGTACACGCCTGTAATCTCAGCACTCTAGGAAGCAGAGGCAGGCAGATTTCTGAGTTCAAGGCCAGCCTGGTCTACAGAGTGAGTTTCAGGACAGCCAGGGCTACACAGAGAAACCCTGTCTCAAAAAAAAAAAAAAAAGAAAGAAAAAGAAAAAAGAAAGAAAGAAAAAGAAAAAAGAAAAAAGAAAGAAAGAAAGAAAATGCCCCAATGAAGACCAGCTGTGTTTCTTGATACACTTATGACTCTTTCTCCAGACTGCTCTCTTAATTTCCAAATATGCTTGAGTTTTGGTGACAAGATTTAGGCAACCTCATTTCTGTACTTAAGAAAGCTTAATTGAGGAGAAACTACATTTTAGCACACATGCATTCCCAGAAACTTTCCTTAATTGGTATTAGAGAAATTTACATATTTACTAGTTACTGCTTGTGGAATTTCATAATAATATCATTGGATGAATCTGAATCCTTGGGTACCTTTTACAGACATTAAACTATTGCTCCCCAGTGGAAATAAATGGATCAGGACTCATGGTTAAAATAGAAGGGACAGTTTTTGTCTTCCTTAAAGAAGCAAAAGGTACATTGAAGAATTGTAGTAGGCTGGTGAGTTCAAGAAAAGAAATGTGCTCACAACATTCTGAGACTTCTGACACAGAACTATAGGTCAGCGACATAGCATTCATTTTTCTCATGCTTATCTCAGGTTTCTGAGGGTGTGGGATGTTCTATTCTATTTCTTGTATGTAGCCCTAATGGGGAAAGGGATTTTAGTCTACCTTCCAACTCTTTCATATGTTAGTCCTTTGAATTTTCTCCTGTAGTTCCCCTCCTACCACAAGGGCAAAGCTAATTATTGTTGGTGTATTTGTTTTCCAATTTTATTTTATTCTATTCCCTCTACCGACAAACCTTATTGTAACACTTCAACACTAAGAAAGAGAAAGAAGGTTAGAGAGCAAAGGAGGTGGGATTAGGAGCAATGGGTTCCTTGGGGCAATTCCAACCTTCATAGTCAGGATATCTCCAACTTCTTCTTGTGTCTTTGCCTATAACTACTTGATAAACCACAGTAGCAACCAGGAGCAGCTGCCTCTTCTTCAGAATCCTAGCCACTTTAAGCCCCAGCTACTGGCCAGCCCCACCACTACTGGCACTTTAAGGACCCTGGCATTTTTACCAGAATCCTCAGAATTAAAGTATCTTTGGCTGGCAGAATCACACCCCTGCCACACTCAAGAGCAAATAGTTCACTGCTATGGATAATCTGAAGCATTCTCATATCCCACATCTAGGAATAAAACAAAAACATGTTTACATAACATAACTTGGGTTTTTGTTTTAGTTTTTTGTTTTGTTTTGTTTGTTTTGTTTTAAGAAACCCAAACTCTCACCACAACCAGTAGCACATCTTCTTTGTAGGAACGAGATATCAGCAGACACTTAATTCTGAAAAACCACTGAGATGAAGATGCACATCACAGTCTTTGATTTCAGGACTGAAACATTACAGAGGGCAATTCCTTCTTCCAAACTTGTCCCCATCCTATCTTACCCGAGTGGAAAAGCAGTTCCTTTATTTACTTCTCATTATCTGTTTCCCAAGTTGGGATCAAAATCCATTTAAATTTTTGTAATACTCTGTGCATTTATGAAAACCCATGGTATATCCTGGGTTGGATCCAGTGTCCACTGAAAATGCAAACATTGCATAGTTACCTGGCAGAGCAGGAAAGCTCGCCAAGAAGCTGGGGAATCTCTCAGGCTGCCCAAGCAAGTATTAAATACTGAGTCAGTCAGTAGAGAAGAAATTAGGGAAGGGAAAAAAAAGTGTGAAGGTTGTGTTGGAACACAGTTGTAAGCAGCATGTAGTAACTGTGAATGGTTGAGAAATCACAGCCATTTAATAGACCTGCTGGGCATATGCAAGGAGAGAAGCATGCTTTTTTCTTTGAATAGAATTGTTACCTAGGTCTGTCTGCACTGTGGGAGCTGGGGGATAAGACTGAAGACCAAAATAACTATTCCGAGCCTGTTTTGGATGAAAAAGACTGCTACTTTTTATTGTTAATTTCATCCACAAATAACAATCATAGGACTAACAATAACAAGAAGAAAAATAATTGCCCATAAGCATCATATTACGTAATTTGAGGATGCAGTTCTCTAGGTCTTATTACATATTATTAATAGGAAAGGAAACATGTCACTAAAAAGCACAGAATCCAGAGTAGCTTATCCAAGAGGGAGTATGTATTGCTTTGTGTGAATTAAACACTTCAGATGTGGCTCATTCGGGGAGGTTAGTCACTCTCAATAAATATCAACAATGGCTCAGACTTTCTTCTCCTTAGGGTCCCCTGTTTCTTTTCAGTCAAGCAGAAGCTGGAAACTGCTCCAGATCCTAAGAATGTCTGTTTTTGAGTTCTAATCAGAGTTTAATTTGAGTTCTAATCTTTTCCTATTTTTTAAACACCCAAAGAACTTCAGGGACTACTACTACCTTTTATTCACCACCCTCGTTAATTGAAAATAAATTCTTTTCTTATATAGTATATACTGATTTCCCCTTGCCATATGCTTCCCAGTTCCTCCCCTCCCCAGACCCTTCCCCAGACCCACTTCAGGTTTTTTACTTCATTACAAAAGAGCAGGCTTCTAAGAGATAACAAAACAAAACAACAACATCACATCAAAATTGGACAAGTCACTCCAACAGAATGAAAATGGCCATAAGAGAAATCATGAGAATCAGAGACCCACTCCTTCACACATAGAGGAGTCTCATGAAAATACTAAGTTAAAAGTGTGTGTGTGTGTGTGTGTGTGTGTGTGTGTGTGTGCAGTGGACCTGCTGCAGACTAGTGAGTATAGGTGCTGTGCTTGCTATTTCAGTCTCTGTGAGTTCATTTGAGCTTGGCTCAGTTGATTTAGAGGGCCTTGTTCTCCTGACATCCTCCATACCTTACAGCTTTTACACAATTAGCAAATATACTTCCTGAAAGTTCCTGATCTCTGAGGGGAAGGAGCTGATGGAGTCACGCCATTTAAAGTTGAGTGTTCCGATATGGCTATATGCAATGTTTGGCTGTGGCTGTCTGTATTTGTTCCCATCAGCTTCAGGAGGAAGACATTTTGATGATGGCTAAATAAACAAGGCTCTGATCTGTGAATTTAGCAGAGTATCACTTGGAGTCATTTATTTTTACTTTTTGTTTTTAGACCAGAAGTGTAGTCTCTGGTTTTCTTCACTCATGTAGTATTTGGTATGGGTTCCATCTTGTGGACTGGGTCTTAAGTTATATCATATCGGTCACTCCCACAAGCTTTGTGCCACTGTTTCCCTAACTTATTCTGCAGACATCACTTTTCTTAATTCACTTGTGCTGTTTGTCACTGAGATGTGGACAGTTGGACAAGGAAAGCTTGCCTTGTGTGGAATGAGAAGGAGTTGTAGTGTGTCATAGCAGCCTTATTTATAATAGCCAGAAGCTGGAAAAAAACCTAGATGTCCCTCAACAGAGAAATGGATACAGAAAATGTGGTACATTTATACAATGGAGTACTACTCAGCTATTGAAATCAGTGACTTCATGAAATTTTTGGCAAGTCAATGGAACTTGATAATATCATCCTGAGAGAATTAATCCAGTCACAAAATAAGACACATGGTATATACTCACTGCTAAGTGGATGTTAGCTCAAAAGCTTTGAATACCCAAGATAAAATTCACAGATTATATGAAGCTCAAGAAGAAGGACAAGAAGTGTGGATGCTTCAGTCCTTCTTAGAAGGGAAAACCAAAACCTCACAGAAGGAGATATGGGTGGCAAAATATGGAGCAGAGACTGAAGAAAAGGCCATCCAGACAATGTCCCACCTGGGGATCCTTCCCATCCAGACACTATTGCTGATGTCAAGAACTGCTTGATAACAGAAGGTTTTAGCTATCCCATGAGAGGTTGTGCCAGAGCCTGACCAACACAAATGTGGATGCATTCACCAACCATCAGACTGAGCATGGGAACTGCAATGGAGAATTTAGGCAAAGGAGTGAAGAAGCTAAAGGGGTTCACAAGCCCAAAGGAAGAGCAATACTATCAACCACCCAGACCTCCAGAGCTCCCAGGGACTAAACCACCAACTATAGAGTACACATGGAGGGGCCCATGGCTTCAGCTGCTTATGTAGCAGAAGATGGCCTGATCTGGCTTCAAAAGGAGGACAGGCCCTTGGTCCTGTGAAGGCTTGATGCCCCAGTATAGGGGAATGCCAGGACAGCGAGGTGGGAGTGGATGGGTGCATGAGGAAGCACCCTCATAGAAGCAGGGGGAGGGGGATGGGATAGAGGTCTCAGGAGGCGGAAACTGGGAAAGTGGACAACATTAGGGAAATGTAAATAAATAAAAAATCAAATAAAAAAAAAAAGAAGCTGCTCTGTAGGCTCCATGAGTGATGATTAATGCAAATAGATATCCCTAGCTCATTTATATTGGGGGTTGAAAAGGTGGTTCTGCTAATGTAGAAGTATCTATCTAAATGACTCTAGCCATGGACAAAGAAATACAGTCAATTAGTGATCAATGAGAGAAGGGATGATAGTCTTTCTTATCGGTGAACCCTATCATTTCTTACCCAATACCAAGTGTTCAGCCCTGAAATCATATTAAAAACAAACAGTGCTAAGCAATCTCAGCACATTGCATTTATATACTTATACATATATATGGAAAAATAACAATCAAAGAAAATGAGGCAATGAATCTAAGAGGCAAGGGGGTTGGAGTGAGAACCAGAGGGGTTAGAGTGAGTAAAGAAAAGAAAATAATGTAATAATAGTTTAGATAAATATTTTCTTTTCTTTTTGATTTAAAAAGAAAAAGATTGAGGCTTCGTCTAGAAGGATGAAAAATCTAAACCAGAACCAAGGCTTTCAATACCAATATGTGAGCAGGTCAACATGTTGTTGTCATAGAGAGCAAAGCTGAAAAACAACTGGGAAGGGAGCTTAGGAAACTAAGAAACATAATGGAAGTCTCAGTACATAGTCAATCATAAATCCCTTAAGAGTTGTATGTTTTATGTGTCATAAACTAATTTAGTGATTTCCACTGGTCTAGAAGGAAAGAAGCATGAACATTTTAGAAGTATATTTATTTAAAAAACCTAAGATAAAATATGAATGCACAAAATATTTTCCATGATTTTGTAAGCAACATCTTCCAGTAGTTCACTGTATGCAGGTTAAGAAGGGAGATAGGAAAAGAACAGATGTATAATACAGCATTCTACTTTTTTACCTTATAAATTTATTTTTATTAACTTTGGTTACCATAAAAAAATCAGGTTTCACTGTGAAATGTTCAGACATATATAACATATCTGATACCCAACCAACCCCATCCTGCCGTTGCCTCTCTTTTCTGCTTGCTACATAGACCTTATACTCATTTCAGAGGTAAAAGACCTCATCATGGGAGAAGCAACATATGGTCCCTAATATCCTAAGAAAGAACAGGAATTAGATTTCAGGTTTACCTTTTCTAAAGGAATTTCTAGACGAGAACCAGCCACTGCCATTCACTGATACTGGATAGTAAGAAAGAGATGAGTAAAGACATTACATTAAACATAGATGGTTCCTAATGTCATTTTTATTCTTTTCTTTTCCATTTTAAAAAAACTGTCAAGAGGATGTTACCAGAGTCAGGCACCTAACATGTTGATCAATGTACACTGCTCATGAAGATGTAGTTCAGGCAAAGATATCATCAGTTTGTAGTCTAAAGAGACTAAAACTACTAGCTGACAGTTAGGGATATGTTTACATTTGTACAAACTAACATATTGGTAGAAAGAAGAAGAAAAGCAAGGTTTTTTAACAGTTTTCATATGGAAGATGACCAATTTTCCTCCACATATTGCCTCAAGTGCTATTCACTGAGTAGTTAATGTGAACCCTGACGAGTAGCTGTTTAAGAAAAGCCAGCAATACAATTGTTTAGAAGGTGAATGTGCTGCCTTGTATTGCTCTATATTCAACATCGCTTCTCTCCCCACTTTTTTTGTGACTAATGTGAATGAACATGTCAAATAAGAAAAATAACCTTATTTTTCTACCCTTGACAGTGCAACCATATGGCTCCAGCATTTGATTCCATCCTTCCCACCCTCCTACTATTTACTTATTTTAATCACACTTTATAAGTGGTTTAAAGGAGCTTTTGGAAGGTTGATTCCTGGCTCATTCTCACTCACAGCTTGGACTCAGATCATTCAGTTTCTACTCTTGGAAAGGGTCTGCCATTTTTAAGTGAGCACAGTGTTGTTCATCTATCGAATGAAATCTTTACAAATGATATAGTTTCTTTTACTTTTAATAGGATTCCTATTATTGGCATTTTTTTTCCTCATAAAGTTCCAGAATCATCTGTGCTTTCCCATTCATGGCCAAGACTTTTTTTTTCCTTCAAGTTCCAAATTTGCTTAGAACTGACAAAACCCAAAACATCTGGAAATCATCTGGATTTCAATTCAAGAAGGAAGGCTCATTTGAAAGCTTTTTTAATGCCCCTGGACCACAATGAGATCAAACTGAAGAACAGTTTTTATGAACTGAGTGCAAATGAATTAGAAGCATGTGGATTAAATTTCTCTTAAATCTCCAAGGGAATTTAAATATTAAGGAAAAGTGCTTTGTGAATGGCTTCATGGCTCCTGACAAAGTCAGAACACTTGGGAAAAAAAAGAAGGGGTGGGGGTGGTGGCGTTAACTCTCACATCCCAAATGTGCTCAGGCTTCTCTTACAAAGGAAAGGGACATTTTGTACTTTGCATAAAAAAAAAAAAAAAAAGAATAGAAATAGGGCTTGCGTGTGGCTTAAGAGGATTCCTATTATTGGCATTTTTTTCCACATTTTTTCATTTTTTTCTGCTTTTAATTCAAAAATAAACATGCTTGTAGATTTGAGTCTTTCTTTTTATAAGAGGATGTTGCTGTTTGGTCAGGAGTAGTTAAAAATATTTACGAGGAGGACATGATGGATTACATAATGCAACCCCCTAATCATTGCATGTATTATATTTTAGATATCAGAGAAAGTGATTAATACATATTGATTTTACACTTTTAATGTATGTCCATTGTCAATCTTAGTTTTGTTTCAATTTAAAAAGTTTTTATGACAAATGAAACTCCATACCTCCACATCTCAATATAAATGATACAGATTTCAAGACCAGTAGTATCCAAACATTCATGAATGTGTGGGGGGGGGGGGAGGGGTGTTATGGAAGCATATAGCAGACATGCAAAAGTGAAATATAGTATTAATTCTTCAGCTCAGTATATCTGACTTTGAGGGTTCTATGCACATTAAGTAATCCTACTTATCTACATAACTAAGTCTACTATGACTGTAGACCCCAGGACAGTCCCTGCGGATGACAACCCTAAAGAAGACAGGCAAGGTCAACAGTCACCAATGCACGAGCTACAATTTCACCAGGTGCCTGAGCTGGCAACAACTTCCAGTGATCTCTGCTGGTAACCACAAATGTTAGCGGTGACAAGGAGCAATTCCTTTTTTCTTTCCATTGTTTCCTCTGAGAGCCTTGATCTATGCTTATCCTGAGGGTAACCAATGTCTCGACATGTCTGCACCCTTCCTTATCATTATTGCTAATAACTGACTCCTGCCTGGAGACAGAGCTTCGGGGACAATTTTTAAATAGTCTCTTCTGGCACAAAATGATTTAGTGAAGCAGCCCCCACAGTTCAGGCAAATACTTGCAAATGTCATAGCAATAACTCCAGAAGTGACTTGATATACATGTAAAATGTTATTAGTGACAAGTTTCCTGCCCACCCCTGCTCCATCTTGCATTGTAACACTATACCTTCAGATTCATTCTTCTATTACCACTTAGAATTATGCTAAAATGCAGCTTTTTAATCCAAGTGAAAAAAACCACACCTATTCTCTGAGAGTAGAAGGAGGGTAGCTGTGGCTAGATATAGTTGAAGAGAAAGGAGTGAGCAAGCCAGTCCCAAATTGGAGGAAGAAGAGGGTGATATCCTCAGAATATAGAGACTTAATTTTCTTCACAACAATATTGATATTGGATATCCTTCGATAAAAGACTAGTCTTACACAGTGAATGTTTCCACTGGGAAATAAGACAAAATCTCTAAAGGAGACAAAAATCCTCATGCTCTCAGTTGGCTAGAACACATTGGAATAAATGCTTACTAGAGTGAGCCAATCCAAATGGTGTACCATGTGACAGGTCTCCTTCTAATTCTCTGAGACATCAGAAGCAGGCATATGTCAAGAAAACAGTTTCGCAGGGAATTATGTCACTATATAGAACCAAGCAAGTGAAAACACACCACTCTTGGGTAGAAAAACTCATTGTCATAATAACTTGCTAAAAGTTCATGTTAAAGCATAAATTATTAATGAATAGAATAACATCTCATACTTTATTTCTCTAGGATATTTCCACATCTCTACAAACTGATGGGTGATGTGTTATTTCTCAGCTGGTGAAATTAGTCAATTCAAGATACATTTGAGTATCTAAAAGCAGGTTTATTGGAAAGCCACTCTCCGGCAGGTTCACTGGTTCTAAAGAATGAGGAGAGGGATGTCACCATGGAGAGGAAGACAGAGGAGAGCTAGAAGAGAAAGAGAAAGTGGGAACTCTGACAGAGAAGAAAGAAGGGAGAGACCAAAATGTCTGGATTATATAGAAAAGTGCCTCCGGAGGAGGGGAATCATAGCTCTTAGGCTGCAAAATTCAGGATGGAGGTCAGAGTGCACCAGGTAGGGACTGACTGATGCTGAAAGAATCTGGAGGCCAGGTCTACTATGTTATGCTGAGTATGCGCCTCATTTGTCACTGATCTAAATACCAGCAATGGGCAGCCATTATTTCCTAAGAGGCTATTCCTCTCTTCAAGGTTCTATATGCGTCTTCATTTCTCTTTACTTTCTTTTTCAATTTAACAAACTAGTAAGTCATGAAATCTCATACCCTGATTGCTAAGCATTATGAATTCATAGTCTTAGTAAATGTCTGAATATGTTGTGAACAGTTCCTAAAATGTCACATTGTTTGGAGAGACAAAAAGAAGAGCAAAATTGGTTAAACGAAAAAAAAAAAAACAATACACAGCTAATATTTGTTTATCATAATCTACCTGTGTGCTGGTTAGCATTTCCAACTAAAAGGATTTAGAATAAAAAGATTCCAAGAACACCTGTGAGGGATAAATTAGTCTCTAGGTATGCCCTAAAGAACTGCCTTGATTATGGTAATTTAGGTGAGAAGATTCATCTGTTGTAGATGTCAGGATTCCCTGGGCTGGGATCCTGGAATACATATCTAAAAATGCAGTGAGCACAGGGATTAATTGTTCTATTCTTCCTGATTAGAGACGTCTTGTCACCGACTGCTTCATAATTCTCCTGCCTTTACTATGTCTTGAACTATGAACTGAGGTCAACCTCCTGCCTTTATGTTGCTTCTATCAGAGCATTTTTTTCCAGCAGCAGAAAAGTAACTAAGACTGCCTGAGAAACATTGAGACATCTAATATTCAAGGATTATCTTTACCTACTGTTCTAACACTGTTTTGTAGAAATGTATTTATTCTACACAGGAAGAATAGAAGACCTATAAAAAGAGACTGAATGACTTGCTTAAGATAGGCTCTCGCTTCAGAAGCCATAAGTCTCATGTGAAGCAAAGGAGTCTAAATCCCAACCACTGGATGTTTTCTGGCTGGCACCTTGTAGCAGGAATGGTAGGGCACCTCTGTGTAAATCCTGGGGGGGGGGCACTCAGCCACAACAGCATTTTCTTTAGGAGGACCAAACAAGGACTGCCTGAGAGACCAAGGAGTTTTGGTACAGAGAATGCCATCCAATCAGGAACTGCTGTTTAGAAGAGACACTTTCCTGGAAGAAATGGGGTATGGGTAGAGGGTAATTATACAGCAGAGAGCTTGCTGCAGCATTTCTCACCTGTTCCCAGAGTCTGAGTCTTTGATTTTGAGCCACTGAACCTCCAAACCCCGAGGACAGGTAGGGTGAGGTGGCAAGTAAGCCACACGCTCTTTTTTTTTTTTTTTTTTTTTTTTGTCTAAACTTAATGGAGGGACTTAAATAAACCAAAGATAAGGTTCACCCACAAAGATTTTTTTTAAATAACAAAAAATGTGAAGAAGACAGTTATGACTGAACAAACACAAACCAGAATATAGACTTCCTAGTGGAGAGATGAAGTCATCAACAATATCTCTTCTCTACACCTATTCTCATCATAAAGTTTTACAGCAAGGGTTATACTAATGTCTGACCCAAAGCCAAGTGAGACATGGGGACAATACCCAGAAGGTCACAATATTTGCTACATCCTCGATCTATAGCTGGACTCTACAATATACTAATCATGAACACAAATGAATATTAACTTTAAAATAATTCTAAAATTGAAATCAGTTATTCCCTTTGGCACATTGTAAGTACTTAATCATTAAATTGAGCTAGTGACTCACAGAAAGACAATAGACATGGTGATTTTTGCATTGTAGAAATCTGTAATGGTACTGTTGCTATAAAAACATTTAAACAGAGAGATAAGATTTAAAATCCAAATCTTGAATGGAATGCAGAGCCTTATTATACATCTGCGGCATAGTATCTCTCTATATAAACAAAATATTATTATAGCTCTTTTTTTTTTACTTTTTTTTTTTATTATAGCTCTTATCTTTTAGAGTCACTGAAAAGATTAGGTAGTCAAAACATCATGACTACCTGATTGGTTCAGATTTTTTTTTCTGAGACAGGGTTTCTCTGTATAGCCCTGGCTGTCCTGGAGCTCACGCTGTAGACCAGGCTGGACTCGAACTCAAAAATCCACCTGTCTCTGCTTCCCAGAGTGCTGGGATTATAGGCATGTGCCACCACCGCCCAGCTAATATTGCTTGATTTTAAAGTTAATAAATATATATTACAACTGAAATTATTTAAATATTATAAAATTCAGGATTTGCTATGATATAAAGGGCTTTATCACTGATGAATTCTCAACTATATTTACCACTTAATGTTCTAGTTACAAACAGCACATAAACTTGAGGTTATACAAATATCTGTAATAAATTCTCCTTTCTGGCAGACTCCAGAAAAAGAGATAATGCATACTGTAGGGTCTTTGATAAAGGTTTGTAGAGGCAGAATCCTTTTATCAATGTAAAAGGATTCATAGATAATTCATTAAGTAAATTGTGGGAATCTTGAAAACAATAATATAAATAGAAAAATTAGAATTTGCTTAGGGATAGAGAAAAGTGGTGAGGTATTGCACTGAGTTGTAATTTAATAACTGAAATACCATAAATATTCTAATGACAGTTATTTTACCTTCATAAAACTATTCAAGTATTAACACTAAATATATGCAATCTTGTAACTTATATCAATAAGAGTAATCATGAAGCACTGTATACACGTTCTTTCCCAAGCATTTTCAACTTATAAGTACTTGTAATATTAGTATGTTACAAAGTTTCAGCTTCAACATTTGAGATATTAATGCACCATGAACCCAAGTTTGAGACCTCCAGGGATTACATAGGAAAGTAAAGAGCAGCCTAACACATTTAGCAAGAATCTATCTCAAAATACTGATACAAATAAAAACAAAACAGAACACAGTATAAAACCAATATATCAACTTGATTCTGCTACTTGTCAATATGGCTAGAGTACTAGTATAAATTTTTCTTAATATGCTTATATTAGAAGTGTGTGCTCTCCCATTTTTATTTTCCAGCAATGAATAAATAAAATGAATAACATGTTAAGTGAAAAAAGTAAAGAAGTTAAAATGAAAAGCTATCAAAATGATACCAATCAAAGTTTTTAAATATTTAATACTTAAATACTTTTTAAGTATTTGCTTATGTCTATAAGATCTTGTTCTACCTTTAACACAGTTCTAAATATTTTTATGACCCAATATTAAAAACATTTTAATTTTTTTAAATAAATAAAGGGTAAATGGAAAATTTTCTGTTTCTGAGCTTAAATTTTCTTTTGTATTTGAATCTGAGCCTTTAGCTTCTACACCTGTATCCAAGCGTTTTCATCACTCTTTTGTTTTTAACCCATTAATCTTGCCACAATGAGCATACCTAACATGTACTGCTTTAGCCATCCAGAGCCTATGTCAGCTCTTAACTTGTGATGTTTTGCCCTACTACAAGCAAACTCCATTCTACTCGGGGGGGGGGGGGGGGGGGGAACCTTAGAGTTGTTTAACTTTTTCTTTTATGCTCCACATTGCATTGCTCAAGGCTATCTGTCAGTTCTAGAGTCTGGGTATCTGATATTTTTTAACTGATTTCTGGTCTTCTCCATTTCTTTCCTTCACTTATTCTATCATTTTATTTAATCTATTAGTGTAGCCAGAGTCACTTTTCCACCCTTGGAGCAAAACAAGCCAAAGTTCTTAGAATAATTTCACAGTTCTTTATCTTTGAAACATATTCTCATTATTTTATCTATGTCTTCTAACTAAAGATCTAAGCATTTACAGTCTTTCCAGTATACTCATTTCAATATTTCATCAACATTTCAAGAACAGTTCTTAATAAGAGCCATTCATGGACTGATTCTAGTACAGCTGCAGATAACCCATCCATCTGAGTCTCCAGCACACTCGAATTTAAAACTTTTCCAAGTATTACTTCACACCTTCTCATTTACTCTTTCATTGATGTGAATTTTCACCTTCTATACATATATACATTCTTTTTTCCATGTTATTCTTCATAATATGTGAACATATCCTTTGAAGATAGTACAGTACTTGACATGCATTAATATTTATTCTCTACCTGTCTTTGCTGGAATTTAACATTCATGAGACATAAAATTATATCTGCTTTACTAATGATTTTATGTAGAGTAACTGGAACAATGACTCCAATGTATTTGTATAGCAATTTCTTCTGAATTAAAAATTTCATGATTGAGGGAAGTTCATTAAGTTATGGAAATAAATGAGACTCATTAGGCTTAGGAAGCAAGGACTTACAAATTTCATTAGCCACTGGAAGTTTACAAACTTCACTATGTCTTAAGGTTATATATGAAGTAACAATTACCTTAGAGAGGAGAACCTCCAATCATCAGAGTTGACTGAAATTTGTGCTAGGAGACCTAAAGTTATAGCTGAAATATTATACATCTTGATTATACTACATTGAAGTGTGATAAGACCGTTCATAACCTATTTGTGCATGATTCAAGCACCTCGAGTATCATGTATGCATGATGACCAACGATCATGCATTTATTGCCTCACACTAATGACCATTTCCAAAGAGGAAGACAGGTTAATTTAGGATAATTACAGGCATGTCTGAACCTGAGAAAAATTGAGAAATTAAAGAGAAGTAAGGAAAACTCCCTGGGAGTCAAATGGATTTTCAAGAGAGAACAAGGAAATTGAACTTTATTAGCCAGAGGTTTTAGGTTTATATACTGCCATGGCAGAAACTGGACAAATACCAAGGAAACTGCTATGAAATTGGCCACTTATGTTGGCTATCATTTCTCAAGATATTAATGGGCCCACATTCTCTATGTAGCGTCCCTGAGACAATCATGGAAATAACAATGTTCTGTTCAGGTACTGGACACTTGCTTAGGGACATGTGAGGAGTCTTCTGTTCATTTATTATTTCTGGATTGTTAGGTACTCTTTAGAACATATGGACTCAACTTTACATGTTTCTTGTCTATGGTTGATTGAACTACAGTCTCTTTGTTCTCATATTTACATGATGAGTTTATAGCTTTGCCATGGTGGAAAGTTAACCTTATCATATCTACCAAAATATACACAAGTTATTTCTATTTGTCCCATTTTTATTTCTTTGTCTATAGTATTATTGGTGGTGGGCTTTTAGAGAGAACCTTCTTGCTAAAAGCCTCCCCTTCAATTTAGTTTGTAACAATAAACTTTATTAGAAACAAGGATTTAAGGAAGGCCTATCCCACTTTAACTGTGTTCCTCAAGAGCTTGGAGTGGTGATGCTTGTAGGAGCTGGCCTTTTGTCACTGGTCAAGAGCCTTGACCTTTCCCTTGTCAGTTTAGTTGGTCACATTACATGTATCTCCAAATATTTATCATCATCATTATTAATTATTTTCTGACATCTTAACTCCTCAATTTTTCTTTATATCCAAATTTCTACTCCCACTACAAAAACCGTAAACAACTTGCAGTTTTCTGCACAAGATCTTTTCTTTTACTACCTAGTAAGAACTGGCTTCTGTACTACTTAGAATGGAACTTGCACTAATGTAACTGTCTTTGATTTGTTCACGCTCCCATTAGTTATCTTTGGCCATCCTAGGTAAATAAGACCAATTAACTCATTGGATCACCAGTTGGACTTCACTGTCATCATAATGTTAATCTATCATTCCTGGCTTACCTAGATGAGGAGATAGTTGCTTATCAAAAAAGTCCCAGAGCAGAGTGTATGTGTTTAATTCATACTTCTTTGGGTAACAAATAATATGTTTGCATGAAGACCATAGGCACCTGAATAGCAGTGGTATATACTTATTTCTCTACTTCTCTACTGCTTACATGAATAATATATGTATGTACATATATGTATGTATAGATAGATAGATAGATAGATAGATGTATAATTTAAATGGTATGTTTTCTCATAGTAGTTTTTCTTTTTGAATTTCCATCATCACTGTGCCTATAATATTTCATTTCTCTCATTTTGATCTTAGGCACTTGGCTTTTTGTGAATATTTGAAAAATTTTAAATTATCCACAATTTGAACACTTAAAAAAAAATCACCGTAATCACTAATGTTTTCTAATAGCAGAAGAAAAATAATAAGAACAATCCATCCTTGAAGAACTTTTAGGAAATGTAAACTGTGTTTTTTTTGTTTGTTTGTTTTGTGTGTGTGTGTGTGTGTGTGTGTGTGTGTGTGTGTGTGTAGGTTTTCTTGATTTTTAAGTAGTCATAGAAGGGCTATATATGGAACAGTTATAGAAACTGAGGTTCAGAAACATCACCAAATGTTTTCTCAAGTTCAGAAATCTAGTAATTAAAACTTTACTTTTATTGTATATAACTCACAGCATCTTTACTTTCAACAAACTAAACCATATTATACACTAATATATTGACCAATATATACTGCCTGATACCGGTGACTTCCATATGGGCTGAATATAATCAGAAGGGTTATGTTATCTTGTTTTACTAAAACAGAGTTTTAAAAATAAATCATAGCTCTCAACTAAACTTCCATCTCTAGAGTTAACAATGTCTTATTTTTGTGTGCATTTTTTTCTGTCTTTAAAGGTTCTGTCAGATAAGCAAGTGACTCTTTACACAGCCTGACTTTCTTTTGGAAGAATGCTCTTGCTGCCTTGAAAAGAGTCATAATCACTCCATTACCTTTCCTTAGATATGTTTGCTGGACTCCTTGAGGAGTCTTTGAAATCCTGACACTCTATGTAAGTGCACTGTGTTTGGCAGAATATATTCTTTGTTGGGAAGCCGAGGATTTCTTTATTTACTTATGGACACAGCACGGTTTACAGCCTCCCAGAGTGAGGAAATGGTAAAAAAGAAAATGGCAAAACAAAATAGAAGCCAGCTACTTGGTAAAATAACCACTGTTTGTACAAAACAACATAGAGAAACTTGAAGAAATGGAAGAGGTAATCAGAGTAATTGAGGGAGGAATGTTCTTTAGTAAGGACCCACTGTGCACTGACACTGTGCAAAGTGCCTGTATTTCATACCTTGAATCCTGTTCAATAGTAACCTGTTATTTTTTATGTTTCTTGCTTTTATTGTGGCAATAATATCTAGAAAAATTTGAAGAACTCATTCAATTTAGAATGCCAGATATATTGTAATCTTGAAAATAATTAACCTTTAAAGTCTCTATATCTAGAGAATAATCTATTGAAATATGGTTCATTCTTCATTCTTTTTCTCAATTTCAGTAGATATTCTGTCTTTATTCTTATCCTTCCTAACATATTATTCTAGAAACTTGAATGGGAGAAATTTCCTTGTTGTTAAAGTAACACTGACAATGTTTTCTAGCTAGTTATACATTCAATACTTGCTTAATAATGCTACATTTTCCATTAAGTCTCTAAATCATGAATATCAAACCTTATTTTTTAATAAAAGGCAATGTTCTGATGCAAAAGAAATAGCCAAATCTATAATTTTCCACAAAACAACATGCAAAATCTGTGAAATAATTGACCTAAACATACAACAACATACAACACAAAAACTTGAGAGGTGCGTGATCTCTATGATTCCTCAGAGTTATGGCCTACTGGTATATATATATATATATATATATATATATATATATATATATATATATATATATATATATATATACACACACACACACAATAGTACTGTGAGTGCAAACCCAGCTAGAATTCACCCATCTCCTTGATTCATAAGAAAGGAGGGTGAATCTGATGACTTTGATACCAGTTTTGCGACTAATATTCAGTATTAAGTGAACCATTTATAAGTATTTCAACAAAACTTCAACACAGATTCCTATTCTAAGCATGTAAATAAGGTTCATTGACTGAAAGACACTCATTATTAAGTGGTCAGCACATGGACACAGCTTATGTGTAAAAAATCAAGATCCCATGTGGTTATGCCAAGAAGCCAGTGGCATCTTTTTGTGACAATGAAAAATCATTGGAAATTTTTGGTAGTGTACCCTAGTTGTTAACAGTAGAAGTTAGTAGCATCATTCCAAGTTCAATGCCCAAGACAGTGTGGAGTATATATGATTGTCACACAGCAGCCACTGTCATTATTCCATTGTTAAATGGCATGTATACTTCTAGGCCCATGTTACTTGTGTGGAAATATTTTACTTCATGTTGATTTAATCAGAAGCATCCAAAAGGTAAAACAAGTATATAGGGTAATAAAGTTGAAAGGAGTGGGTTACAGAGGAAAATTTTTGTAGATCAGAATAAGAGCTCCCTAGAGTCATCATTTTATCATGATACTGACACATGCATGAGAGAGAACTGATTGGCACAATTATAGAAGTATACCAGAAGTGAAGGCCTTGTTCACCAGAAAACAAACAGAATTTAGAAACTGATGCTCTCTTGCAGGGTCACATAAGAGATGTGATTAGTAAAGGACAAGCTTAGTTTCTGTTGGTTTCATATCACCTAGAGCAATGGACAGGACTATGGTAATTTGATCAAACCTAGTATCACAAACAGTTAACAATTACAAAGCAAATAAGCAGAGACCAGAGCTTTATAAATCTAGCAAACCATGATCAAGAGGGAACAAAATATCAACCAATAGAAGCAAAATCATACATAACAAGTTGTACATCTACACTAAGCCACTAAGGGAATAGGAATTATAAGAACATAATATATCTGAATATATTATCTGAACAAGAATATCTGCTCAGTATCTGTCACCATTTTGTTCTTTGTAAAGGTCAATTTATTGTGTAGAATTATTATGATATCTGTAATATATTTACATGCTAAATGGTGACTGTAATACAAGGTTGATATCACATCAGTGGAAATGCACTGTCATAAAACTCTGCATTCTCTATAAAATATTGCAATGGTATTGAACTTACAAGATAAACACGTCATAAAGATGATAAGGATGTTTCAGAAAATGAGTTAATTTACAGAGGCCTCATTCTAGAATCTTCTACGTATTGAAAGATATAGTGAATTCATAACATAATGGAATAGTGAGTCATGAGTCTACCATAATAGAATAAATAGATTTGAAAAAGTGAATAAATAAGAAAAAACCTTTTATTTTGTTGTAAACCTAAATTTCATACTTTAAAAATACATAGATAAATTTTTGTCACACCCATAAAAAGTGCAACATTTCATAAATTCTATTTTCTCTTATTCTTTATTCTGATTATAAACAGATTGATTTAACTACAAAGACTACTTGACGGAAGTCATGAAATAAAACTATGCATATTTTAACATGCTATATTATTGCCTCTATAGATTTAAAGCAGTCTTATTTTTAAAAATCTTGATTATGTATTTCTCACACATTTCTTTAGAATCTTGATGACAAGTTTTATCTTATAATATGCTTGAACTAGTTCATAACTAAAAAAATGCATATAACATTTAAAAAGAAGCAACTCAATTGGCACTTCAAAGTTCTAAATATACCTGTGTGCACTTGTTACTACTAAAGCTGATTTATTTTTTTAGTCTAAAATGTGTGAAAGCACCTCCTGTTTTGTCTTTTACTTGTAGTTTAAAAAAAATGGTGTTTGGTGTTTCTTATCTAAAATAAAATTAACTGCTACGTTTTTATAAATAGTTCCAGAAATCAGATAGAAAAGCTTTGTTACTCTTCTGGAGGGACTTACCAAATAATATAAAAAATCACACACAAAAGATAGCAATTTAATGAAATAATAAATACACTGGACAATGGAGCCTTATTGCACAGGGAGATATAATAAACTTCAGGTTTGTGGAAATAGAAAAAAATCTAATTCAAATGCGAAATAACAGAGGAAATTCCATTTCTCTTGTGGTGAGCTAATATCGCCATTGTCTTTTGCACATCATAAATATAAAATTCTTGCACAAAGTGTCATCCAGATAGCCCCATGTTGCAAGGAAATCATGCTTTCTTCTTAAAATAAATCTCTAATGATTTGTAGACTATAATGTAGTTGATTGGAATGATAATTAGTAAATAATATTATTGTTATTTACTAGTAGTTAAGAGGACTGGCTGCTCTTCAAAAAGAAAAGGGGTTTTTTAATTGGCATAAACATGGCAGTTCACAATACTCTGTTAACTCCTATTCCAGGAGATTCAAGACTATCTTCTAACTGCTGTGGGCACAAGGCATGTCAGTGCTACCTAGACATACATGTAGATAAATGCACTCATGCATCACCTTCTTTTAAAAAGAGAGAGTATTATGAAAACAAGACAGAATGTCTTTATGTAGCTATTTTAATAAATACCAATCCCAAGACTTATTTACAAGCTATTAGGCATGCCTTTGAAAATTAGCTCCAGGTAATAAAAATAATTCCTTCGAAAGAATTATTACTAATCTTTATTCCCTTAGGAAAGAAATTAAGTAGCATTTAATCTCTAGATAAAATAGTTTTATCTCTAGATAGAGTAGAAACTGAATTGCAAAGGGGGAAAGGAATATTGTCATCTTCTACAAAGAGATGGGACTGTTAGTGAGATACAGACTCCCTTTGTAGGATAGTAGTTCAGGGTAACTTCAAACTCATGATCCTTCAGCCTCTAGCTCCTCTTACAGTCCCTACCTGATTTGGAAATTTTTTTATCAAGTTTGAAGTTAAAATTAATGATAGGTTTTGCCACAAAAAAAGTAAACAAAAAATCTACAACTGTATGATATATAAACAGAAAAGTGGGTATGTTTTCTTTTCGTTCTTCCCTTCTTTCTTTAATCCTTTCACCATAAATCATTTGAATTATCAATTTCCCAAACTCTTTCTCTCTGTGTTTCTCTCTCTCTTTCTCTCTCTCTCTCTCTCTCTCTCTCTCTCTCACACACACACACACACACACACACAAACATACACACACACACACATATATACCAAGCATTCTAATACAAACACTCACTCATAAAATCTTTCGAAAAGATTATATTTTAAGATGTAGAAACATGAACAAAAGAGCCATCATAGTCACAATCCTGAGTAACATTGGGACATCACAGGTAAAATATATTGAGGTTGTCTAGTCATTATTGTCTTCTAAACCTCACTTTGTTCCTATAAACATAAGGCTTACACTTTAAGGATTGGGACACCAAGCCAGCCACAAAACCTTCGTCGTGCAATTTGTCCTGTTTGCAAGATGTGCTTGGGAAAATGGCACAGAACTTATGTGAGTAGTCAGTCAATGACTTTTCCAATTTGAGACCCATGCCATTCAAGGGCTCTCATGTCTGACTCCAGGCAGGAGATGAAACAATGGTCAAAATGCAATATATGAGAGAATAAATAACTTAATAGTTTGATTTATTTGACAACTGTCTTAAAGATTCTATCAGTACTTTAATGTTATAGAAGTGAAATTTAGGACAGCCATAAAACAACTGATCCAAAAGTTTCTGACTAATATTGAAGATGACATCTTTCTCAGCTGGTCTTCAGTATATATCGGAATTCTAAAGACTGAGGTTCTAAAACGAATGAAGGAATGCCTCAGACATTGCCATTGACAGTGAGGGTAAGCAGGCAATATTCCAATGCTGTTTTGCTTCAGTGTACTTTATGTAGACTGACTGCCATTAAAAGGTGTAATTCACCCTAGATCTGGGTCAACATTAAATGATCCAATCGAGAAAAGTCCCTTGCAGTTGTGTCCTGATGCTCAGAGATGCTTGTACCATGGAATAACCAAAAAGTGCAATGGGGATAATGGGGGTGTGGCTTGGTAAATTCTCCAGGGATGAATCAACTGGGATCACAAGATCCCAGAAGTTCTGAAGTAAAATGGTTGGTTTACTGGGACAATGGATGTTGATCAGCTAAATTAGACAAACTACCACTAATTAAGGAATCAGGATCATTGAGATCTTTTGAGAAGTGTTTATTGAGAGTTGGCACACAAAAGCTGTGTTCTCAAGGTGACCAAAGTTGAACAAGTTGCTGACTTGGTTGTGCAAGAGTCACCCAACTGGTAATGTTTTGAAGGCATGAAGGAGACCTGGAAAGGAGTTGAGAATAGATATTGTGTGACAGGGCTGAAATTTAAGAAGAAAGCAAGGAGAGGCTATTGGTGAAACAACACCCCTGTTTTTATGTTACTTTCAAACTTCCCTCCAAAACCTCACAATCCATAACCCCAATATTTACATTGGTCTTGGTGATTGTCCCACAGTACCTGTATCTTCAAGAAGATGGGCACAACTGGGAGGAATTCTTTTTTTGATTGGATTATTTGATACTGATCCAGATTTAGGCTAGGCCACACCTTTGCGTACACATGGACTCCCTGCTTACAACTTTCTATAAAGCCTTGTCCTGATAGACATATGGGGTTCTCCTCCCAACACACAAAACCTTTCGTGAGTGAAGGTTGTGCAAAGCAGGGATGGCTGCAAAATAGCTTGAGTAAATACCCTGCTGTGAGTTGCATCAATCAGTTTCTGTCTGTGTTTTGGAGATCACTAATGTCTCCCTGGCACTATAGAAAAAGGAGTGGGCAGATTAATTATGGACTTAACCAGGATTGCAAAGCTGACCCCAAACCATGCATGTGTGAGTGAGAAGCCATCAGTTAGCATCTTCTGGCACTGGACAAGTGTATGCCAGGACTATAGCCATGGAACAACTACAAAAAGGAAGCCAAGCTCGAGAAATCTCAGAGAGCAGAGTTTTGGTGTTCTGGACCATGCTGTCCTGGAAAAGCCTCTTCACAAAGAGAGAAATGCAGCTTCATTTGAGATTCTGGCAAAGAGCAGTTTATAGACCTCCAGAGGTGGGTGGCGATGGGGGAAGGCAGCTGACTTTGTACACATGCAGGACTTAAAGGGTGCCTTTGTCAAGACTGCCTCACCATGCATTCAACAATGGAAAGAATGTGGATGAATTTTCAGCATTTAGAAACAACAGGGTGCAGAGAGAACATGAAACAACCTCAAACCGCAGATTCTGCAGCTCATCTCCTTTATTCTCCCACCTGGGCACCTGGCATTTCTGTCGGCATTTAGGAGCACTTCTTGGTTTCTAATGAAATAGGACCACAGCCCACCAGCATAATGAGAATACATAGAAACAAAATCCTATATGTGTTTTGAAATCATCTTCAGATTGCAGTTCAAGCCTGCTGACTGCATAGCAGAACTTGACTGAACTGTGGATCTGCAAACGGAGACTTTTGCCTTCTTGCCAGGACTTGGCTCTGGCTCCTGCATTGCCCTCAACCACCACAACCATCCTGAGTGACAGTGGTTCCTTGGAGCTGATCAAGATAATTCAAATAAAATAAAGGCCCTGCCTTGAGTTACATCAGATTGTTTCCTCTCTGTTATTTTGGAGATCACTAACATTTCCCTAGGACTACACTTCTCTTCTTGTCCCTGAGTTCCTTCGAGTGTGTTTTTTTCTCTTTTATGTAATCTAAAAATTACTTGTGCCTTTTTCGCCTCTTTGTTTATTTTGTGGATTTGTAAGCACCAGGTGTTGTGGTCCTTTGCTTGCCTCACCCACCTCTTTCATGATTGTGGATACCACCCACAGATGGAATGCAGAAGGCTCAGTGTCTTCCATCCCAGGAAACACACTGCTGATGTCCTTGTGTGCCTGGACTTAGGTAAGGAGAGCTGGCTTTTTGGTTCTTGTGTGTGAATAACCTGTCAAGGGATTCTGCACCAGGGGCTCCTGGCCTCCTCCAGTCCTTCCATGAGCTGATCTATAGCCATGGCCTTCTTCCCATGATATCCCTGACTTAGAAGACCTCTGGTTTGACAGGTCTTCAAGAAACTGCTTTCGAGACTTACCGTCTGTTTCCCTGTACATATGACTGTAGTCCAGTGCAGCCTGGAACCCAACTATCTCAGCAGATCCCTGACTGCCTTCTGTGCAGACACAGAGACTACAGGATGGAAATGTTAGGTGTATTCATCTCAAAGACAGGGCATAGAATATGAGACAGAAACAGGGGCTGTAGAGTGGGCAGGTGAAGAGGAGATTCTGTGTCCTGAAGCTTCTTTTCTACACTTAGCTCTTCCCCCCTAACCATCATTCTGCTGGGAACACAGGATTAGCATCTGCTCAGGATGCCAGCTAAAAGCAAGAACTCTTAACAGGATTTCTAAGCTGGACTTGTTGCCATATGCCTTTAATCTCAGAACCAGGGAGGCAGAGACAAGAAGATCTTTGAATAGTAGCCACTTTGGTCTATAAATACATTTTCAAAACAGCCACACTTACACAGAGAAATACTATCTGTGGTATCTATTCTGTGTTGTCAATTTGATTACATCTCAAATTATGCAAAATCCAAAACTTAAGGACACACCTTTGTGTTAATCAGGGTCTTTGAAGTAGGAGCGCTCCAATTAAATGCAGATCTCTTTGATCTTGAAAGACACAGGCCTTTAATCTGGCTATGGAACAAGAAAGCCATAGAACTGTGTTATTGTGATTGTTGTTGTTGCTATGGGCCCGGGTTTTTCTGCAATACCACTGGCTGTATGGAAACTTACTTTGTAGGCCAGACTACACACACTTGCATAATTCACTCCCATAGTGCTTGGATTAAAGGCATGGGTTGCCACCCTCAGCAGAAAACACTCATCCAGAGGCTTTAATACAGTCTTTAATCCAGAGATTAAATCTGGAACACATGCCTTTAATTTGGGCCATACCTTCATCTTGAGGCCTATATAAGAACACAGAGGAAGAAGTTTTCACATTGCCTGCTTGTTCTCTTCTAGCTAGCAAATCTTTTTACTTCGCTGGCATTAGAGATTCACTTTGCCTTGCTTCTATATTATGGGGTGAGCGGTCTGTGCTACTATTTGTATACAGGAGAATTTTACTAATTTTAGCAATTTCCAAAGCAAATTTCTGCATCACAAGGGAACGCACTTGCAGATGCAGGACTGGCTAAGTATTCAGGTCAGGGCAGTGTTGGTCTTGACACAGAAAAACTAGCCATCCAGCCTTGAGATGGTGTCCTTCATGTTCTTCCAGTCTTGGAAGAACTTCTCATTTTTAAAGCTTTCATTTAGCTCTTGCTCTTCCACACTGTTTAATCTCTCAGTACGAAATGGATCTGAGGTAGGCATGTTCACTCAGGCAGGTGGATCCCTGCAAGTCCCAGTCTGGCCTGATTTACACAGAGAATTCTAGCACAGATAGGTTTATATAGAGAGAGGAGCACATGAAGGAAGCAAGAAAGGAAGGAAGGAAGGAAGGAAGGAAGGAAGGAAGGAAGGAAGGAAGGAAGGAAGGAAGGAAGGAAGGAAGGAAGGGAGAAAGGGAGTGTTAGAAGACTGAGTGATGGATGGGTCTGATTGACAGGCCTTGCTGCACTTTTGGAGAATAAAAGTAAGCAGCTGTGTAAAACAGTGTTCAGGAACTCAGAGAGTCAACTCTGACCTTTCTCATGAGACTTCACCTGTACAAGACAATGCCTGGGAAGTTAGTAGCTCTCACTCTGCAGCTCACCCTTTCCCTCCAGGGCCAACTGAGTTCTGTCCAGTCTGCCAAGGATCTGGGTACTAGTACTTAAGCACGGTTTATATCTGGTGTGATTCTAAGACACTATTTTTGTACTTGGTTGGACTATTGGTTGCATTTTTTTCTTTTCAGTATGCCCTGAAATTTTAAGAGATATTTTCCCTATTAATACATAATCTGTTTCAGCCTATAGAGTAGGCACAAAGCTGTCATTGTGAAGAAGACACTTGAGCTTCATTGCTAATACTCTGTTTTCTGAACTTCATTTTTCAGAAAATGTATATAGGAAAGATATATGCACTATAGAGAAATACTGACCAGCATGTTTTCCTTTGAATTTTCTTTAATTCACATCACCTAGAACATTCAACAGAGACTGGAGGACTCAGGTAATACATCTTGGATTCACTGAGAGAATGACAGCCTTTCATAATTTCTTCCATAAAGAGCAGCTCTAGAGGAACTCCTGAGATCCAAATAGCCCTATTAAAATGGGGTACAGAGCTAAATAAAGAATTCTCAACTGAGGAATACTGGATGGTTGAGAAACACCTAAAGAAATGTCCAGTATCCTTAATCATCAGGAAATTTAAATCAAAACAACACTGAGATTTTACCTCACACCAGTCAGAATGGCGGAGATCAAAAACTCAGAAGACAGCAAATGCTGGAGAGGATTTGGAAAAAAGAAGGACACTCCTCCATTTTTCGTGTGATTGAAAACTGGAAAAACCACTCTGGAAATCAGTCTGGTGGATCATCAGAAAATTGGACATAGTACTACCTGAGGAACCAGCTTTACCACTCCTGGGCATATACCCAGAAGATGCTCCAACATGTAATTAGGACACATGCTCCACTATGTTCAGAGCAGCCTTATTTATAATAGCTAGAAGCTGGAAAGAAACAAGATCTCCTTCAACAGAGGAATGGATACAGAAAATGTGGTACATTTACACAATGAATTACTAATCAGCTATTAAAAACAATGAATTCATGAAATTCTTAGGCAAATGGAAATAGCTAGAAACTATCATCCTGTGTGAAATAACCCAATCCCTAAAGAACACACATGGTATGCAATTACTGATAAGTGGGTATTAGCCCAAAAGCTCTGAATACCTAAGATACAATTCACAGACCACAAGAAGCTCAAGAAGAAGGAAGAACAAAGTGTGATTACTTTGATCCTTACTGAAAAGTGGATCATAATACCCATGGCTTACAGCCAACCAATAGAATGAGCATAGGTTCCCCAATGGAGCAGCTGGAGAAAGGACCCAAGGAGCTGAAGAGATTTGGAGTCCTGCAGGAGGAACAATAATTTTGTTCTGTGGGAGCAGTACCCACAGAACTCCCAGTACCGCGGTGTTCCAGTGAAGTCTGTAAACATGATATTTTACAGACAGAGGTGAAAGAAAAAATGTCTCCTGGGGATAGCAGGCCTCTCTATATATTTAGAAGCTAAAAATCTCACTTGGCAATTCTGATGGCCAGGACATGGTCTAACCAAGCAAACATAGATATGTAAGATTCCATTTTAAAGCAAAAACTTCTGCTTTGCTTTGCTCCAACCATTTATGTTATTATGGTAGAAAAGGTATTCCAGAAACTCCAGTCACTAGTTCTTTTTTTGGTTTTCTAGTCACTGCCTTTCAGGGCAGGTGTATTCCAAACAATGGGCCCAGACTAAGGATATTTACATCTGAAAAATCTTATGAGGTCCCTGCCATACAAATGAATATTGGGCAAGGTAAAAAGAATTTACATTTGAGTTGGTTTCCTAGCGACCTTCCCCCACAGGTTAATCCAATTCCTCCTTTACCTGAAAATACATTCAGAGTTCAAACCACCTCTGTAGTCATGTCAGTTTGTAACTCCTGTGGGACCTGTGTCTTCCTCCACCTAAAAATCCTGGTTATTCCACAGCAGACCCACAGTCTGTAACATCCCAGGGGCTGAATCACCAGTCAAAGAGTACACATGGAGGGGCCCATGGCTCCAGCTACCTATATAGCAGAAGATGAGCATTTTACACATTAGTGAGAGGAGAGGCCTGTGATCCTGCGAAAACTCAATTCCCCAGAATAGGGGAATGCAAGTCAGGTAATTGAGACAGGGGCTTCATCAGGGGGAGGAGGATGTAATAGGGGGATTTTCAGAGGGATAACTTATTCAGAAAGTGGACATGTAAATATTTGACATGTAAATACAGCAAATATTAAAAAAAGAAAAAAAGAAAAAAAAAAGAAAGAAAAAAGTGAGGGCAAGTCCCATGCTGTTTACCCAGAAGCCTTTTTTTAGCTTAGCACTGGCTTGAGCTATAAGTTCAGCAGACATTGTTTGAAAAGATGAAAATGTCACCAAGGTACTACTGGACTCAGAAACCCTCCACTCAGCTGCTCTCTGTCTGCAAGGTGACTTTAATGTCATTGCAACAGTGCAATTCTTCTTAATTAGCCACTTATGCTGGGTCCATTTAATTGCTGTTAATGTGACACTCGTTTAAAAGTTTCTGTCTGCTCGGACAATGCAATTATACTGCCTCATTCCAATCTTATGTTTCGTTTTCATCAGCTCTATTGATCTGCAGACTGCTCAGAGTTTGCATTCTATGTTACACATAGATGACTTTAAGTTTTTGTTTGGCTTTGTCCTAATATTTCAGTGAAATAGAAAGGCCCAGAATATAAAAATATGTCATGAATTAATAGTTAGGAACTGCCTTTTATATAGAGAAGCTGAATGACTTCTAATAACTCTGACTGATTTTAGCATCGACAACATCAACATGAGTCCTGCCCTCCCTATTTGTTGTGCAACAAGGATGTGGTTTTCTGAGCAAGCCTGTGCAAAAGGTCAAAGCCACATTTTCCACTTATGAGTGAGTCACACCCCTTTCTCAAGAACAATTGGATCTTAAATGATGGAAGGCACTGCTGGGAGCTTTGAGATGAATAGGGTTAAGTTCTTGCTTCTATGTGACTGCATCTGCAGGAGGTGTTTGAGAGGTAGGGAGGCTAAAATAAAGGAAAAGAGGAAAAGTCATGCAGAGTAAGAACATGGCCTATGGACAAATCAATGCACACCACTGAATAAAGTGAACAACACAGAGGTTGCCCAAAGGATGCAGTGTCCATTTTGGTTCATTATCTGTGATAGTTGATTGGCTTTTTAGAGAAATGCCAGAATCCTTGTGGTATATTTTTTTTAATTGGATATTTTATGCATTTACATTTCAAATGTTATCCCCCTTCCTGATCCCCCACAGAAAATCTATATCCCACACCTTCTCCTGCTTCTATGAGGTGTGTCCCCCCCCTCCTGCCTCCTTGCCCTGGCATCCTCCTACACTGGGACATTGAGCTTTGATGGAAACAAGGGCCTCTCCTCCCATTGATGCCCAAGGCCATCCTCTGCTACATATAACGCTGGAGCCTTGGGTCCCTCTATGTATGCTCCTTGGTTGGTGATTTAGACCCTGGGAGCTCTGGTTGGTTGATATTGTTCTTCCTATGGGGTTACAAACACCATTTGCTCCTTCACTCCTTTCTCTAAGTCCTCCACTGGGGACGTTGTGATCAGTTCAATGATTGGCTGCCAGCATCCACCTCTGCATATGTCAGGCTCTGGAAGAGGCTCTCAGGAGAGAGCTATACCAGGCTCCTGTCAGTGTGTACTTCTTGGCATTGACAATAGAGCCTGAGTTTGTTGACTGCTTATGAGATGGATCCCCAGGTGGGGCAGTCTCTGGATGGCATTTGCTTAAGTCTGCTTCACCCTTTGTCTCTGCATTTTGTTACCCCTCTAAAACGGATCAATACACCCACACTTTGGTCTTCCTTCTTCTTCAGCTTCATGTTGTTTGTGAATTGTATCTTGGATATTCAGAGATTTTAGGCTAAAATCCCCTTATCAGTGAGTGAATCTGAGTGGATATCCTGAGCAGATTTGTGAGCTAGTTCTTTTGTTGTTGTTTTGTTTTGTTTTTGTAGTTCATAAACACACATTTACAATCACAAAGAAATTCTTGTGAACCATACCTGAAAGCAAGTCTGTTTAGTCATTGATTATTTAGACATGAAACTTAATGTCTCATTTTATTTTTTACGTTTATCTAGTGGCCATTATGTTTCTAGGAAATGATTTCTACATACAGGACGCAATCCTGGAGAACTTCCTGAAGGGACTGATGCCAAGGTAGGATGTCATCCTTAATGTCACAGAGCATTTTGTTTGATTCATCACAGGAATGGAATGGTACAATGTACATTGATGGTCTTCTCTTTTATCTCTCATTTATTTTGATCATTTATTTCATACATTATATTCTGATTAACTCTCTCCTTACTCAACTGTTTCCAGATTTTCCTGCCCCATGCAACTATCTCAAATTCATAACCTTTCTTTCTTTTTCAGGTGATAGAACAAACACCTAAACATTATTATTATTAATTATTATTAAAATCAAATCTTGTAATAGGGAAAAATGAAAAATAAACAGATAAAAAGACAAAGAAAACCTCTAAGAAACCTCAACATACACCAACTCAAATTGACAAAAAACATTTACACAAAACCACAAAAGTATAAACCACACTATACTTAAAAAGAAACTTTGAGGTAAAAACAAAAACAATACACAGCAAAACAAATAAACACAAAAATAAAACTAATATAAAATTCCTGGAAAAGTATTGTGAGACAAAGAACTGCCAACATTGTCTTTGAGTTTCTTTTGTGTTTCCCATCTAATGCTGGGCAAAAGGTTTACCCTTAAGAGTAGTTTGGATACACCCTGAATGTCCTATTGTTGAGCACATCACTTGAAAAATAAGATTTTTGTAAATCATACCTAAAAGCAAGTTTGATATTACATTTTTAATTTAGGCCTAAACACTAATGTTTTCTTTTGGATTCATCTCATGGCCATTATATTTTCATAAATTGATTTCTAAACTACTTAGACTCAAAAACATGCTTACACACAAAATCATGCATACGCCCACAAAAACATACATTTAAGTGAAAAACATTGATGCAAAGAAAATTAGTATGATTTCTGAATTGTTTTTCAAATTAAAAAATTTAAATGGGAGAGTGGGGGCCTTTGGTGTAGGACCTTGCCTGGACACAAGCAGGCAGGAAGCTTTTCACACACAACTGCACTGCCTGTCCATCAGCTGATGTCCTGGTTATGCTCATCTTAGGGAAACTCATTAGTCTGCACGTGTATGTGTGCGTGTGTGCGTGTGTGCGTGTATGTGTGTGTGTGTGTGTGTGTGTGTGTCTGTGTGTGTGTTACATATGTGTTACATTTAAATTCTCAAAGATTGAAAAAGCATTTGACAAAATTCAGCATCCCTTCATGCTTAAAGTCTTGGAGAGAACAGGAATTCAAGGCCCATACCTAAACATAGTAAAAGCAATATACAGCAAACCGGTAGCCAGCATCAAACTAAATGGAGAGAAACTTGAAGCAATCCCACTGAAATCAGGGACCAGACAAGGCTGCCCCCTTTCTCCTTATCTTTTCAATATTGTACTTGAGGTACTAGCTCAGGCAATTCGACAACATAAGGAGGTCAAAGGGATACAAATTGGAAAGGAAGAAGTCAAACTATCATTATTTGCAGACGACATGATCTTCTACCTAAGTGACCCAAAGAACTCCACTAGAGAGCTCCTACAGCTGATAAACACCTTCAGCAAAGTGGCAGGTTATAAAATCAACTCAAGCAAATCAGTGGCCTTCCTATACTCAAAGGATAAGCAGGCTGAGAAAGAAATTAGGGAAATGACCCCCTTCACAACAGCCACAAACAGTATAAAGTATCTTGGGGTGACTCTTACCAAACATGTGAAATATCTGTATGACAAGAACTTCAAGACCCTGAAGAAGGAAATGGAAGAAGACCTCAAAAAATGGGAAAACCTCCCATGCTCATGGATCAGTAGAATCAATATAGTTAAAATGGCCATTTTGCCTAAAGCACTATACAGATTCAATGCAATACCCATCAAAATCCCAACTCAATTCTTCACAGAGTTAGAAAGAGCAATTATCAAATTCATCTGGAACAACAAAAAACCCAGGATAGCTAAAACTATTCTCAGCAACAAAAGAAAATCTGGGGGAATCAGTATCCCTGACCTCAAGCAACACTACAGAGCAATAGTGTTAAAAACTGCATGGTATTGGTACAGTGACAGGCAGGAGGATCAATGGAACAGGATTGAAGATCCAGAAATGAACCCACACACCTATGGCCACTTGATCCTCGACAAAGAGGCTGAAAACATCCGATGGAAAAAAGATAGCCTTTTCAACAAATGGTGCTGGTTCAGCATGCAGAAGAATGCGAATTGATCCATCCTTGTCTCCTTGTACTAAGCTCAAATCCAAATGGATCAAGGACCTCCACATAAAGCCAGACACTCTGAAGCTAATAGAAAAGAAACTGGGGAAGACCCTTGAGGACATCGGTACAGGGAGAAAGTTTCTGAACAGAACACCAATAGCGTATGCTCTAAGAGCAAGAATTGACAAATGGGACCTCATAAAATTACAAAGTTTCTGTAAGGCAAAGGACACCATCAAGAGGACAAATTGGCAACCAACAAATTGGGAAAAGATCTTCACCAATCCTACATCAGATAGAGGGCTAATATCCAATATATATAAAGAACTCAAGAAGTTAGACTCCAGAAAACCGAACAACCCTATTAAAAAATGGGGGTACTGAGTTAAACAAAGAATTCTCACCTGAAGAACTTCGGATGGCAGAGAAGCATCTTAAAAAATGCTCAACTTCATTAGTCATTAGGGAAATGCAAATCAAAACAACCCTAAGATTTCATCTTACACCAGTCAGAATGGATAAGATTAAAAATTCAGGAGACAGCAGGTGTTGGAGAGGGTGTGGAGAAAGAGGAACACTCCTCCACTGCTGGTGGGGTTGCAAATTGGTACAACCACTCTGGAAATCAGTCTGGCGGTTCCTCCGAAAACTGGGCACCTCACTTCCAGAAGATCCTGCTATACCACTCCTGGGCATATACCCAGAAGACTCCCCACCATATAATAAGGATACATGTTCTACTATGTTCATAGCAGCCCTATTTATAATTGCCAGATGCTGGAAAGAACCCAGGTATCCCTCAACAGAAGAGTGGATGCAAAAAATGTGGTATATCTACACAATGGAGTACTATTCAGCCATTAGAAACAATGAAATCATGAAATTCTTAGGCAAATGGATGGAGCTAGAGAATATCATACTAAGTGAGGTAACCCAGACTCAAAAGGTGAATCATGGTATGCACTCACTAATAAGTGGATATTAACCTAGAAAACTGGAATACCCAAAACATAATCCACACATCAAATGAGGTACAAGAAGAAAGGAGGAGTGGCCCCTGGTTCTGGAAAGACTCAGCGAAACAGTATTGGGCAAAACCAGAATGGGGAAGTGGAAGGGGTGTGTGGGAGGACAGGGGAAGAGAAGGGGGCTTACGGGACTTTTGGGGAGTGGGGGGGCTAGAAAAGGGGAAATCATTTGAAATGTAAATAAATTATATCGAATAAAAAAAAATTCTCAAAGATTACTACCCTAACACATGCATTTTAAAAACAGTGACAATTAGAATAAATCCTCCCTAGAACTATGTGTAAAAAATGAAAAGGGGAAAAAGGGGATGAAATAAAAGAAGACACTTTATCACAATCAAAATCATTCGAATTATTGCCACAAAATTCTACTTAATGCAGTATCTTCAGAGGTTAAAAACTGTTGAGAAGCAAGTAAACACATTCATTTCCTAGCGTACACATGAGTGTGAAAGACAGTAAGAGGGTGGAACAAAGAATAATTATGTGGGAACAAACCTCAATAGGACAGTCAGAGAATGTGAGCATATTTAAGTGATTTAAATAAGAAAGAACAACATACCTCAAGTTGAGATGGATCAACTCCACAGCATGGGACTTTAAAATGTGCTTGCCAGTCCTGGTCACCAAGCCTGCCTTCCGATTTGTAACTGAGGCATTTTGGAGGTGGGGAGGGCACTAAATGTGCCCGTTGAGAGATTAGAAGAGGAAATTTTATATAGTCTGCAGGCAGTATTTTACAGAAATCCTGGTTGCATCAAGATACTTTATCTTAAAAACTACAGATATAATATACTCCTCTGACCACTCAAACACTTGTAAAAAGAGTTAATTACTAAGGTGTATAGCAACCAACAGTTACATATATGAACCATAAGAAAACAACAATGAGGAATAACAGAATAGCTCACTGAGGGGTGACAGGACAGGGGAGCCACTCAAGTCTTCTTGAGTGCAAGCCTGTGTGCTAAGAAGCCAAACCAGCATTGCACTTAAGATTCTTTAAGGAGGAACTGGACAGTCATGTGGGTATCTGACACCGGGGCTGCCAAACACAAGTTCTACCACTGAGCCACACTCCAGTCAATACCCCAACTTACTCCATTTTCTTCTACTAATCATCAAGAAAATCATTATAAACCTTTTTACTCACTGTTGAAGAACTATTTATCAAGCTTCACATACCAAGTACAAGAAGCTGTGGGGAACACCAAAATAAGACATGATCCCTGCTCACAGGTTTATAATCTACTACAGAATAAAAGCCATGCGCGAAAATGACCTTACATAAATAGAGATAGTGTTAAGGCAAGCACAGTAGATCCTTATGATTTAGGGAAGGATGCCTTCCCACTGATATGTGAAAGAAGCATCTAAGCAAAGGCTGCCTTTGTTCTAGGCCCTGAGAGACCACCAATATTCCTCTAGAGAAGTGATCTAGTTTCACTAGGGCGCAGGGAGGATGATGGATAAAGCAATAATAAATGGGAAGATGCGTGGGTAATGGAACTATGGATAAGAGTCCCACAGTCCACTCAGTTGCTATTCTGTTATCCACCAAGTGATCAGCCAACTCTACAAAAAGACAACCTCAACACAGGGTAAATATTAATATTTTTAAAGAATGTACATCTATGACAACACATTAAAACATAACTAAAAGGAAGCTAAGAGATCAATCAGGGAACTATTATAATAAACAGGTAAAATAAGCAGATAAGGCTGATGAAAAAAAAAGCAAAACACAAAAGACACTGTGGGAATGAAATTAAAGCCCTAAGAATGACAGACTGGACATGTGTAAGAACATGGGACAGATAGCTCACTGTTTAAGAGCACGCTGCTCTTGTGGAGAGCCCAAGTTAGTTTTCATGTTGGGTGGCTCACAACTGCCTGTAATCTTGTTAATTCCAACTCCAGGGGATCCAATGTCTTCTTCCAGCCTCTGTAGGCACTTGCATGCATGTGCACACACAAGCCCCCCTCCCAAGATGCAGACACATACACACGATTAAACATGTGGATTACAAAGGCCAGTGTGACACTAGGGATCTGGTTGGCAGCACCTGACTCTTCCTCCTGAATGCTACAAGTAAAGGTGTGCACCAGCAAACAAACAAACAACATCAAAACCCAAAGAAATGTAAATTGTGTGTGTGTGCCTGCGCGTGTCCGTTTGTGTGTGTGTGTGTGTGTGTGTGTGTGTGTGTGTTTGATAATCACATTTAAAGAAGACTAGTCCCTTTGAGGTGGGTATAGTAGAAGCTGAAGAGAGGAAAGGATAATAAGAAAGGAATGCAATGATAGTTTAATTTTTAAATATACCGTCAACCTTAAAAATATAACAAGAATAGACTGGATGTGGCCCTGCCCCTGCTCTGTACTCAGTATTACATAAACATACTGAATGAGCTATACACTTACATTACCTTAGCTATTTACTGAAATAAATTTAATCCAGCATTACATCTCAAATAAGTCATTTTCCTATCTTCTTTCTTTTCTAGTTATGCTGCATCTCATCTTTTGCTATAGCAACACTTTTATTGGCCTGGAAAGGCAATTCTGTATCTAAAAGGGTTTGCTAATCTCCATGACAACTAGAATTCTGTTTCTAGCACCCAGGTAACAAGTTGGGTATCTTGAAAATGCCTGTAACTCCAACTCTGAGGGATCTCATATTATTTTCTGGCCTCTCTCTCTCTCTCTCTCTCTCTCTCTCTCTCTCTCTCTCTCTCTCTCTCTCTCTCACACACACACACACACACACACACACACACACACACCAATTTTGTCGTTATATTTGGGGTATTGAACTCTGACCAACATCATTAGATAAGTCATATTTTTACATTATATAGTAGTTGTGTTTTACATTCCTTCACTCACAAGTGTTTCAGCTATACTACACACATTTCTAGGTTAGCCTGGGCTATAGGGTAAGACCTTGTATATTAAAAAAAAGAAAATTAAAGATTTTAAATTAAAGTACAAGGCAAGACAATCAATATATAAAAATACGATTATAAAATAATTCTTTGACCCTTACTATAGCAGAAATCTGAGGTTTGCTGGAAGGTGTTTGTAGTCATAGGCACTTCTCCATAAGATACTTACTAGTAACAAATAGAAAAGTTGTTACTTTGCTAGGAGAAACTGGAGAGACAGCATTTCAAAATATATAAGGTTAATGTCACCAACAACAGAAAATTTCATTATCATGCATCTTCTGAAATGAGACCTAATATTTCTATAAAAATTCATAGTTTGAATCTAATCATGAAGAAGAATTAGGGACATCTAAACTGAGTACATTTTCTTGGTTCCCTACTCTTTGAAACTGGAAACATCAAGAAATGCAAAGAGAGTGAAGAGACATGACAAAAGCAATGCACGACTCAGGACTCCTGCGCTTAGACATTGCTGAGATAACTGTGGGAGAACGGGGTATGGATAGCAAAGCACTCAGGGGTAAAGGCTGTCATGACTTCCTTAGTTCTGAGTGGCCCTCAGAATGAGAGAGATAGGAAAACACAGGGATGGATGACAAAGCAGACAGGGAGCTAGAAGTGTAGATTTTGGCAAGTAGCATCAGCAGAGAGTCCACAAGTAGAAGGTGCCAGGGGACTGCACTGATCTTCGCTGGAGCACAGCAGAGGAGAAGATGAAGGAACGCTTGCGGCAGAGACTAACCTTCTCACTCTGGTGCAAGAAAGCTGTCTGGGCAGGGTGTTTACCACTTCTATAGGGGGTATGTTGTGGTTGAGATATTAGGAAAATGAATTTCCAAAATTTTACAATAGCCTCATCTATAGCCAAATTTGGTAGAAACTCTTTAAATCCCAAGTACATTGTAAGAGTACTAGAAACTACCAAGTTCTCTAAATCTTTACATTAGATATTATTTATTCAAAACTCCATTATTTACTACATTTATTTTTAGGTAGATTTGAAGCATATAGAAACTTATGGTTTGATGATACACACATCCTCCTTTGAAGGAGGCATAATTTACCATGTATTTATGTGTATTTAAATGTATTTATGTGCCTATAATATATCTGAGACTTTTTTAGAAAAAAATCAATATTATCAGTTTTCCTATGTAAACTTCAATTTTATCAAACACAGGTTAGATGAAAATATTTAGTTTTACCAGAAAATGTCTCCACTTCCTTTCTCATTTATATCATAACTGCATTTGTATGCCTATCATTATATCTGAATTTTTTCCAACAATTTTTTCTATTATCAATTATCATATGGAATCTTCAACTTTATGATACATACATTATACGAAAATCATCAGTTTTATCAGAAAATATTTCCACCTCATTTTTCAATTATATCCTAAATGTTTTTATAAACCTATTATTTTATCTGAGTTATTTTCTAAAAAAAATTTTAAATTTTTCCTATGTAATCATCATTTTTTCACACACAGGTTAGATGAAAATCTTCAGTATTATCAGAAAATGTCTAAACTTCCTTTTTAAATTATATTCTAAGTGCATTTGTTTGCCTAGCCTTGTATCTGAGTGTTTTACAAACAAATCTTCAATTTTATCAATAATACAACAGTAATCAATCAAAAATTCAATCCTCAATTTTATCAAACATATATTGTATGAAAAACTTCAGTTTTATCAGAAAATGTCTCCACTTCTTTGTCATTCATATTCTAAATGCATTTCTATGCCCATCTTTGTATCAGAGTTTTTTCCAAAAAAGTTTTCAGTTATCAATTACCCTATGTAATCCTCAATTTTATGATTCATGTTACATGAAAATATTCAGTTTTATCAGAAAATGTTTGGAAAACACTCAGATATATAGGCATACAAATACTTTTAGAATATAATTGAAAAAGGAAGTCAAGATATTTTCTGATAATACTGAATATTTTCATCTAATCTGTGTGTGATAAAATTGAGGATTACATAGGATAATTGATAATATAAGAAATTGTTGGAAAAACTCAGATGAAATGATAGGCATACAAATGCAGTTAGAATGTAAATGAAAAAGGAAGTGGAGATATTTTCTGATAAAACAAGATTTTCATAAAACATTTGTATGATAAATTGGAGGATCACATAGGTTAATTGATAATATTGAAGATTTTTTTGGAATAAACTCAGATAATATAATAGTCATATAAATATATTTAGGATATAATCAAAAATGAAGAGGAAACATTTTCTGATGAATCTAAATATTTTCAAATTACATGTATAATATAATATAATAATTGAGTATTACATAGGGTAATCATCGAAATTTTTTAGGGAAAAATTCAGATTTTCATACAACATATGTATGATAAATTTGAGGATTATATAGTGTTATTGATAAAATTGAAGACTTGTATTTTATTTTTAACATTTTTTATTTATTTTATTTTTTACAGGACTTATTTTTTTTACAGTAATTATTATTACAGTTCACTGTAGCTGTCTTCACACACACCAGAAGAGGGCATCGGATCACATTACAGATGGTTCTGAGCCACCATATGGTTGCTGGGAATTGAACTCAGGACCTCTTGAAGCTCAGTCAGTGCTCTTAAGTGCTCCAGCCTCGTATTTACAAATTTTTATCTTCTTGAATTCATGGGCTTTTTCACAAGACCATGTGCTTCTTACTTATCCATGAGGTTGTGTCTTCTAAGGCCTCTGGGCACCTAAATTTCATATTACAAGCTGAAAATGTCCTTTATCATTTGCTGAATCTTGCTGACCATTGTCCTGTTTTCATGCTGGTAAATAGCAGGTTGTGAGCTGCATTGAGACACTGATGTAGGGAAGGACTCCAGCCCTCTTTCAAGGCACTGACCTGCCTGTCCTTAACATGTGTCTCTTTCTGGAGAACACAGATTCATTTAATGACATTAGTATTCATACAATAGCATTTTACTTATTTTATTGTACTGTGGAAAACCAGTAAAGGTCACTATCTCATGTGGACATTAGATCATGTTATAATCTAACTTGGTGCAGATAGTCTACATATATGCAAGACACTGTCATGAGGTGTAATCTAAAGTACAATTTAGACTTTGTTGTGTCTGCCAGTTGGTGTCCCTTAAAAAAGATGGTCTTGTTGGTTTCTCTTCCCTTTTTAACCTTTTAAAAGTGATTTGTTCCTACCCTGAGCTTTTTATTAGGCTATTTTCTTTCCATTTCTGTCTCCATGGTCATCTAACTTACAGCTTTCTTTCTTTCTTTTTTTCTTTTCTTTTTTTTTTTTTTTTTGGATTTTTTTTTTTTTCTGAGACAGGGTTTCTCTGTATATCCCTGACTGTCCTGGAACTCACTCTTGTAGACCAGGCTGGCCTCGAACTCAGAAATTCGCCTGCCTCTGCCTCCCAGAGTGCTGGGATTACAGGCGTGTGCCACCACCGCCCGGCTAACTTACAGCTTTCTATGTGGTCATTTTCAGTGGCCTTTTTCCTCAACCATTTCCCAAGATTACTGCTGTTTCTTTTAGAAAAAGCAGAATCATTTTTATAGTTTATGATTTGTTAATATCATTTAGCATTATACCATATAATTATAAACTGCCCTATATAATGTGAAGTAAAATTAAGCATTTTTCTATTTGATCATGTTTAATAATTAAGGTTCTCAATAACTTAGGTTTGCCTACTAGCTATTTACTGACAAACAAAACAAAAAAGGGCTTAAATGTAGTGTTTGGACTAAAAATTTTTAGGTAGGGTAAGGTAATTTCTTTTGCATGAGGAATCCTTTCTGATGGATTTTTTATTATTATTTTTATTCATATGAGTACACTGCAACTGTCATCAGACACACCAGAAGAGAGTGTCATTATGGATGGCACCTTTACAGGTAAGCTACCATGTGCTTGCTGGGAATTGAACTCAGGACCTCTAGAAGAGCAATCAGTGCTCTTAACCACTGAGCCATCTCTCCAGCTCCATCCTTTGTGATATTAAAAGTCACATAATTCTCTCTTTTTTTAAATTTAAAAATATATGGTGGTTGTAATCAGCACTGTAACCAATACTAAGTTAAGGATGTTGGTTCACAATCTTCTACTCTAGACAAAAGTAAAATCTTTTCATTTCTTATCTACAGCTAATAATGGATTGAGTAGCAGAGTATACAGGAAGATATGTATTATTTTAATTGACAAATATTAGGTAGTTGTTTCTTTTTCTTCATCTGTATGCTGAAATATGTAAAGACAGAGTCATTTTGCAAACAAGCATTCCAAACATGAAACATTCCACATTCTCATCTTCAAAAACATCTAAAGAACAAAACTAAAGAAAAAGTATGACAGAAGTTCCTATACCCGGAGCAGCCTGCTGCCAAGACAGCGAAGGAAGTAGATCATGGACACAGTAGACCCAGAACATGCTGTCTTAAGGAAACCATTAAAGATTTCAAAGTGAGAATTTGTATAGTTCTTAGAAAACATGAAAACAATGTTAGTCCCAAGGAAGAATGACTTCCTCATATCTCTAAGGGAAAAGAAAGATTGAATGTAACTCCATTTTACAAAACAGTATATTTTCTTTGAGAGAAAAGATGTGCTAGCCCATGTCTGCAGTGCTATAGAGTGGCCAGATAAGGAGATCTTATCAGGACAGCTTTGTTCGTGTCCTGGGCCTCATACACAACCTCAGTCCAAACCGCATCCTTCTCTACTGACCATTAAAGATGTAAGTGAAAATAAACTACACTATGAATAAACAAACCAGAAATTAATAAGCCTTGTAAACAAATGAAAATTCTTATAAAATAAACAATAATTATAATAATAAAATGGGATCATTGTAAAAGACTAGCTACAGCTGAAATGAAAGGAACTAACTGCTTGTTATGCAAATGAGTACAACATAAAACACAACATCATTAACTATACATTGGATATTAGACATGTGCCAATGTGTGGTAAATCATAAACGCAGTGGCTCCCATATACAAAGAAATAAATCCTGTGACTATAAAACACCTTGTGATCATACTTGCCAGCATTGGATCCATGGGTCTTCTATCTCTGATGTTTAAAATGAAATATCTCACAATTGTGTAGGTTTGCATTTTAAAGTATATCTTCAAAAATGTTCATATTCTTGAATCCATGTACCTTTTCCTGGTAAGCCCACCTCCCACTACTCTATTTATTTTGATCTGTCTTTCAAGTCATGTAAATCCTCAGATTTCATATGAGAAACTGAAGAAAATGTCCTGACATGTGTCTGGCTATTATTTCACTCTGTCAGGAGTGGGGGACTAATTTTAGGAAAGATTCCTGCTATTTATATGTTTTTCCTGTTATCATTATGCATTTATAATAATCAATAAGTAATAGCACACCCCTTTGGAGCAGATCTCTGCAGATCCACGAAGTCTTATAATGATGCTGTGTAGACAAATAGATGACTTTAGTTTTAATGATGATCCTATAAGAGTTCCTAAAATTATATCTGTGATTATTAAGCTCTTTAATAGTGGAACTTCTATTAGGTCCTTTTCTGATAGTTACAACTAAAATGAGAACTCTGCCAGTCTCCCAAGTGTCACCCGTTAATTGCTCTTAGATGGCAATCAGACTTTCTCCTACTCAGCACATTCCAAGAGGCTGTAAAACAGTTAAACTGCCTGCTGGTGGTGGTGTACACATGCCTGAAATCCCAGCACTTGGGAGGCAGAGGCAGGCAGATTTCTGAGTTCAAGGCTAGCCTGGTCTACAGAGTGAGTCCAGGACATCCAGGTCTACATAGAGAAACCCGGTCTCAAAAAAACAAAACAAAACAAAACAAAAAAACAGTTAACCAAAGGTCATAAAAAGGGAAGTTGGATATATAATAGGTGTTAAGAGATAAAATATTGACTGGGTTTATCTATACAAAACTTTACTTATAATGTAGAGAAGAGAAATAATAGATGTCTAGCTAGATAATTACTCCTAATGTATATGCATGTAAATATTCTCTGTTGTAAACTTCTATTTCAATTTATGATGGTATTTTGTGTGAACTTGTGATGAACTTTGTAACATGCGATCATGTATTCTGAAAGATGTTTAAGGGCTGAGGACAAGAGAAGTCAGGGCAGAAGAATTTAGGAGAGGAACAGAGCTGAGAGAAGAACTGAACTAAGAAGTTTTTAGTCAGAAGAGAACAAGATTAGGTGAATGCAGAGTGGAATAACTTAGAAACTATAGATAACGTAAATAACTAAGAGAACAATGTGTAGGATGCAGAGGGAAAGAGGAAAAAAGAAGATGTTGCAGAAAGCAGAAGGAACAGGCAGTCTTCTTACCGTGGGACAGGACAGGTCCCATTAAGAGAAACAAAGCCTTTTTCTTACAAATATGGATTTGATTCATTTAGCATTGAAAAGGTGGAAACTTTTTCTTTCTCGATGTAATAAATACTGGAGTCCATTTTTCATACAGAATGAGTGAGTTCTTTCTGCACTGGTGCTGGTCTTTTGTTCCATATGCATATGTAAGTATGGATGTGTGTGTAAGTATGTAATTGTGAGAATGTATGCATGTATAAGTATGAATTGTGAGAATACATGCAAGCTGGGCCCAGATTACTTCAGGAAAATATGTATGGAGCTGTATGTATGAATTTCTGTGAGATTATGCATATTCACCTATGTAAAAGTTTTTCTTTCTGCAAGTTTTATTCTCTTCTCCTGGCTCAATAGAAGTTTATTTCTCCTCACTTCACCCTAGACTGACAAGCAAAAGGCATCTGGACAATGGGGAAAAGGCTCTAGCCACTAATCCTTTAATCTCCTGCTGTTTTTGGGTGAAGTGCTAAGTGCCTGAGACTGCAGTCTCTGGCTTCAAAGGAACACAAAGGGCAGATCTACATTAGCATAGTAACTTAGACTTAGATAAATAAACCTTTTATTATACAGCACCCCTAAATTTTTGATGCTCTTCCTCCCTCCACTACCTCAAGAAAAAAACCAAGAAGAAAAAAACACCTCTGCTGGGACTGACTCCAGGCTCTCTCTCTCTCTCTCTCTCTCTCTCTCTCTCTCTCTCTCTCTCTCTCTCTCTCTCTCTCTCTCTCTCTCTCTCTCTCTCTCTCTCTCTCCTTACATTCCAGATGATTGATTGTTTGATCCCCTGTCTTGATAGCATGAGAAACCAAAATGACACTGCGTGGTGAGCAGTGAGCAGAGAACCAGAGCCCTCCCCACTAGAGTAGCACACTGTCTCACAAGCTCTAAGCTATTTTTTTATCTGACACTTCTAGACTCTTGGAATCATTTCAGGATCTCTCCTCCTCTTATTATGCTCCCCTGCACATTGATCTCTCCAAGCCAGGAACAAAGGGTCTACAAGGGCAGAAAGAATGTATGTACTCCCATCACCAACAACATCCCAACTGTTCCTTTCACACCACTAGACTGTCTACCTGTTTGCTTTATTTCAAGGGGCCAGAGAGACCTCAATTGAGAATCTCCACGAGGTTCCCAATTTTCTCTCTGACTGCATCTGATGCCTGGCTGACCCTTGGGAGGACCAAAGGAAGAAGGCTGGCTTGAGGATGATGGCATGAGCCTTTGAAGGCAGAGAAGACAAGGTCAGTCCCTCTAACCACTCTGATTATCATCATCACTTCTCTCTAGCTCCCTCTGCCCCCTTCCTCTCCCTCTCTCTCTCCAAGCCAGGCCACCCAGTATTGCCTTACTTTGTTTCTTTACTTGTTTCCTTAATTCAAGGTTAATTATATCTATTTATTTTTCTCTTCATTTCATTAATTGAGGGTGCTTAGCCCTTGAGACCAGTACCTAGATCAGGCCTGCCTCCATCTTCTGTGTCATGTGATTAAAGACACACAGCACCACACTTTTTTCATTGTACATGTAGTTTAATTTCAAATTTTATGAGAGAGAGAGAGAGAAAGAGAGAGAGAGAGAGAAAGAGAGAGAGAGAGAGAGAGAGAGAGAGAGAGAGAGAGAGAGAGAGAGAGAGAAAGAATTGTAGGTTACAGTTCAATTCTTTAGTAACTGTGTGACCACAGGCCATGTTTAACTTTCTGTAAGATAAAGCACAATGGTACTGATTATATAACACTGCGGACTTCCACTAAGCAAGCTGATTTTCACAACTCCTCTCTGTCTTTTAAAACTTTGACGACAACACCAGGGCTCCAAAGACGTTTGTTTCTTTCATTTTCTTCTTCTTAATGTTCTCTTTTTGTTAGAAGTCAGAGTCAAGGTAAAACAGGAAAAAAATGACACAAAGTGATTAATGTGTCACCCTCTGAGTTCTTTGTCCTTTCTTTTTTGTCTTTGCTGTTCTCTGTGCTTGCTATCCTCTAGATGATAGGGATGTAAATCCAATTTACATGTGGTGACTTGTAAGGAGGCTCTACTGATCTAGAGAGTACCCTTGAAATAAAATGAGAATCAAAACAAGAACTTGTAATAAAATATATAGACAAAATACAATTTCTATTATTAACCCCCCCAAAAAAACAGCAACACTTTACTGACTAGACAAGTTCCTTTTCTCCACATCAATTATCTCCCCAATAGTTAGGTAGTGTGCAAGTCTGTCCTAGTTTGACTATCAAGGTTAAGAAAAGTGAACCATCATCAAAACTAGTTATTCTTACATATATTAAAGGACAATGAGTTGTAATATATTCACACTAAAATTATGACTGATTTCATGCTGAAAACTGTCCACTGGAAAGACATAGCTCAGAATTTAAGAGCACTGGCTGCTCTTCTATTCCCAGGCCAACTGACACCCTTCTCATAGCCTCTGTGGCCACCAAGCTTTCTCAAATAGTTTGCAGACCAACAGACATGGCAACCCCCCTCACACATACATGGGAGATGTAGTTAGGTGTGTGTGGCAGGTATAGGTATTGAGGTTGAATTTAACTAGCTTGAACAAATATATAACTGGAAAGTTCATTCTTTAATTTACTTAATGTTATTAAGTGTACAGTGCAAGAAGGAAAATGGGCTGCACCATATTTAGGGTACTACCTGTAGATCAAGAGGAAGGACCATCTTCTCTGAGATTGATCCATCCCTTGGGAAGAAGGACAGTCAGCCCAGATGTGCTGGTATGTATTCCTGGTTCTTTATCAAAAAGACTTTGACTCTGACCTTGCTTCTGATTCCCCAGTGCAGGTTAGGAATCCAGCACAGATAGAAAGCGAAACCACACCAAGGAAGCAAGCATGCAGGAAAAAACTAATCAGAAAACATGTTATGTTGGACGCAACAAAGCAAGCTCATATTCACAAATCTGTGAGCCTAAGACTCATCCCTGGCTGGAAGGAGAGAACTGAGTGTAGCACACACACAGAGTTGGTCATCTCTGAGTCCATACTCGCCCAGCCCCGATGTTCACTTCACTAGGCCACAGGCTCTAACACCTCACTTTATTACAGATAATCATGGTGGCTCAAGCCTTTAATCTCAGCAATCAGATCTCCACTTTCTGGGTCAGCATGATCTGTGGAGTGAAAAGAAACAGATGGAGAAAAAACTCAATATTTCTTTGTTAGAACAGTTATTGTAAGTTTTACGGAATATAATAGCTTGACATTCAAAGTCTCTGGTTCACTATCACCCCTCTCACATGTCTAAGCCAATGCTTCCTAATGAGTTCTTCCTTCTCCATGACTGCCCCCCATCCCTGGGTGTTGTGTAGTGAATGTGTGTGTGTGTGTGTATGTGTCTATGTGTGTGTATGCTCGCACATGCACACAGGACTACCATCACTGGAGGATTAAATATAAACAAACAAGACAGGAAAGCTGGAGGAACGATAGAAATAGCCGAATATTTTCTTTTTTCTTTTCATAGGAAGAAAAAGGGAAAAAGAGAGCTGCCACTGCAGCAACATCTGCCACCATCATCTTCACCACCACCACCAACAAAAGATACTTGTCAATCTCCTTTTGTTATAATAATCAAAATTTAAAATTGTGTGTGCTTGTGGGTGATCTATAGCACAACCCTGACAGGAGGATTAAATAAAATTAACCAAGAGATCCAAGGCTACATAATATAAATGCTAAAGCATAGATGATAGACAGACAGATAGATATATAAACAGAGACAGACAGAGATAGACAGATAAAGAAGAGAGGAAAAGGACAGAGCATAAGAAGGCTAACGACTCATAATGGCCCCTCGAAAACAAGGAAGGCTGGAGAGAGAGGTCAACCTCCTTATGTTTATTAAGGCAAAATCAAAAGAAAAAGTGAAATGAAACAAAACAAACCTAGCCGAATATTTTATTTTTCTTCAGATATTAAAAATCTTTTTAAAAAGAACACAATCATCCAAAAGGAAGAGAGAGAGACAGAGACAGAAAGACATAGTGAGAGAGAGATGAAAAGATCTATTTTTTTTTACCACTTTTTATTGTAATAAGAAAGTAATGACTTTAAAAATTAAAGCTGGCCCATCTTACTTTAACACTCATTAATACAATTTATTCTGTTGAGTAAGACAGGGATATGTGGTCAACACTACCATAATTTAATAAGGAATTTTAAAAAACCAAGAAAACAGCCAGTAAACTGCTTGAACTCATTATGGTTTTTATTATTAAAAAAGAAGGAACAAAATAAAGGTTAATGGTTGTATTTTCTAATTGTTAATAAATAATCATTAAATATTAAAAATCGGTCCACTTTTCTAAAAAAAAAATTGGTCCATCATATTATTCACTGTTGTATCATGAGTACTGTACTAAAAACAAATTTTGGCTTTAATGAAAAGGACAACTTGTCAACTAGGAATCAAGGTGACATGGAGAACAGAATACCAACTTCACCATTGCCCTAATGCTAAAGACCAAGAGTGATATACACAACAACCAGGCAACTAGCTGACAATCCTCTTAGGAAAAGAAAAGTTAAGGAAAATGGCCAACTTAAACCTCATTTAAATAAAAAAAAAAAAAAAGTCCAGATTTGACATCTGGTAGACCTGGGGTGGAGGAAATTATGATCCAGATGGGCAGAAATCTGGCCAACATAGTAACATACTGGGCTGGAGAGATGTCTCAAAGGTTAAGAGCACTGACTGTTCTTCTGAAGGTCCTGAGTTCAAATCCCAGGAACCACATGATGGCTCACAACCATCTGTAATGAGATCTGACACCCTCTTCTGGAGCATCTGAGGATAGCTACAGTGTACTTACATATAATAAATAAATGAGTGTTTTAAAAAAAATAAAATTAAATTAAATAAATAAATGAAAAACATAGCAAAATACAAGACAGAAGGAGGCAGGGGTGGGGGTGGGGAGACTGATTGCCTCTCATTGCCTTTCCCCTATCCAACATGTACCATATTGTCATCACGCTTTGAGGGAATATAGAGAGTGGAGAAAGTGCCTGCTGCCAGAGATCCACACATCCCATCTAGATGGACACCAAGCCTGGGAAGCTAAGGTTCCCACAATTCTCCAGTGCCCCAGGATGAAACACAGAGATGGGTTGGGGCACAAGAAACACGAGGACCAGGTCCTTCCATGAGCAGACTAGTACCTCTACCCACAAGACACTGTGTTATTCCCAGCTTGAAGGAACTAGCTATCCATCCCTCCAGGACAAAGAGAAACCTCAAGCGAGGTGTGAGGGCTGGAGACCAGAGAGACATAGGTTTTATCCCTCACCTTCTCCCTTGCCTGCACCTCTGAAAGGATGCTCTTGGCTATGGTAGGATAGGAGTGATAAACGACACTCAGCTCCACCTACAACTCCCCTACCACCACTAAACTTAAACATGCTTGTACAAGACCAGTGGATAGCAGAAGTGGCAGCCACAGGAAACAGTCCACATGGTTCCTCTGAAGGAGGAGCAGGAGAAGCAGTATTGGTAGCTAGAGAAGCCCAGAAAGGGAGACCCCACTGCCACCTTGTACAAAGGTATGCTTAAGAAACTAACCATAAACAATGAAGCAAGGCCTAAACAAGTTAAGAAAGTTACCCCATGATCTACTGACAAAAATCACTAAATCTCAAAATATTCTGAAAACAGATAACAGCTAATAAAAGCCTTAGAAAACTTGAAAAACTCATTATATATATAAAGTATAAATGTGTGCCTACAATTATGCTTCCCAATACACTGTGTAAGCAGATGATTACAATCAAGAAAGACTAATTCCAGAAAAGAAATCCAGATGCCCAGACTCTGTTTTGCCTCATCTGGGTCTTTTATAAAATAATCCCAGTGTTTTATATCTGACAAAACAGGGAACCAAAGTAACTTGGATAAAACCCAACTCTAGATCCTTTCTACTGTGCTATATATCAGTCTTCTGGTAAATGCTTCTCTAAAAGAATGATTTTTTTTTAAAGATTTGTGGTTTTAACAATTTATTCCACAAGGAAACCAATGAGAAAGGATTCCCAATTTCTTTCAAATTGTAATGCAAGGTAGTAAAGACACATAAAGGTCTTATGAATGTGAAGAGACTAGTTTTCTAAGACAGCTATGAAAATATTTCTTCTAAAAAACAAGTTCACTCAAATGAGGCATTTAGATTCTGGTTCCAAAAGAGGCTGTGTCCTTTCTTAAATCAGGGTTTCCCTACTCTGTAGCCTTCCCTTGAAAATACTGTTCTCCTGGTGCTATCTCCCAAATGCTGGGACTAGGTACCACCGTGTCTACCTTTAAATTCTTAAAAATACTGAAGAACACAAACTTCAGTGTCTTCACTGTGACATAAGCCAAATGGCTAATAACTTATTTAGTTAATACGAAAACAATTCATACCATGCTTTTCAATCCCAATCTAAATTTAGACACAGTAGATTGGGTTTCAGGAAAACACCATCATCCAATTCCAGAAAACATAACTAGGCACTGGTCATCTGCTCAGATTTAGATTTTGTTGTGATTCAAGTTGTCACTTGTAGAAGTTTGGACCTAGGTCTTCTTCCCAGCCCCATGCTCCCAGAAATAAAACTCAGACTCAAAATATGTATACTTACAAATATCGTGGCCTTATAGCTAGTCTTCTCTGACTAGGCCATAGTGCATTATAACCCACTTACTCAAATCTACTTTCTGACACATGACTACTTACCTGGGCTCAGGTACCATGTGTCAGTCTTGTCACATTTTCCCAGGCAAATATCTCATCCCTGGCTCTATCCCAGAATTCTTTCTGCCTTCTGAATGTCTCATCTTGTATTCTACATTTTCCTATAGGCCATAGTTTTCTTTTAGTACAATACACAAAATATTCTCTCTACAGTCACTAGCATCATTAAAACCTTCAAATTCAAATTCTTAATTATTCTAATTCTACTTGTACTTCTAAGGTACCAACACCACCAGCAATATCCAGAAGCCACCCAGAGGTTACTAGGGCTTTTAAACACTCATGTGTACCTGCTTCTTCTTTCAGGATTTTATTTTGGTAATACTGCCACCCCAGTTGGATGTTAGCACCACGATGAAAAGGTGACCTTCCTGTGCCATGGTTGCTGACAGAGCCACTGTTTTTCCTGTGAGAAAAAAAAAATTGAATTGTTTCTCTAAGTACAAAAGGATGTTAAGGTCATGTAATGGAATTTTTTCATGCAATTTTAATTATATAATATTTGTTCTTTAATCACTTATGCATTAAATCTTAAAAAGCATCACCATATAACATCACCTAATGTTTTTTAAGACAGGGTCTTCTGAAATTCTCTATGTAGACCACGCTGGCCAGGAACTCACTGATGTTCACCTGCTAGGATTAAAAGCATGCACCACGCATGGCTCCAGCAATGTTTCTGTAAACCGACTCAATCTAAAATCAGCAGAGTCAGTTTTCCATGGCTTTTCATTTCTTACAATGAAAAGCAGACAACTCAGATCCCAGGCTCAAATTGTAGGAATAGACAACAAAACAAAAACTATAAACAGACTTTTACAATTCGGATATAAATACGTTTATCCTCCCATTTTATTTTTTTTTTAATTTTATAGCAATAGAAACAAACTGGAGATTCATGCACAGCAATGAAAATCTGATGTTTAACATATAACCAAATGTGAATTTCAGACCCCCCAGATTTTGCTTTGGTTAAGAACATTACTTTAATGTATCATTTCCTTTTATGTATAAAATTACAAGACAACAATAATGTTGTAAAACTGATGTGCAAGTAAAACACCACAGGCTTAGAGGGCAGGAGACTCAGAAGAAAGAAACACATAACACAGAAAGTCTTCTTGCCTCTCCATATAAACTAGAAAAAAAGAACAATTTACTAGAAGGTAAGTTGTCCCAAGGCTAAAACTAATTCTTTCAAATTCAAAATAATACTTTTCAGAGCTAAGTCACAACTACCTAGGACAAAAATAAAGCCTTGTTGGGAATCTAGAATTTTCTAGGATTTTCACATAAGAGAAAAACTGACTTTAAAAAGAAAACACTATTGTAGCTATCTTGTCAAGAAAGAACTAAGGAAAAATCCTAAATAAATGTTTCAATACTAGTAAGTAGTACACACATAAACCTAAAATTTCATTTAAAAAAAAAAAGCAGACTGCCCAGATGACTCACCTCTAGAGTATAAAATTATCAAAATCCAAAGATTAGTATGTTTACCTACATTCATAGAGGAGAGTTACTTCAACAGAAGAACAGAAAGTCTGAAGACACAGGATAATAGAAATTTTCCCTTAACAAACAATAAAAAGATATGAAAAATATCCAGAAAATATCCTCATCTATTTGAGATAATACAGTCCTCAATTTAAGATACTCTTCTCTGTATATTTCAGCTTACACCAAGCAGTAGTTTTCTAATTTTCCTACACTTGTGAATATAGGCTCCAGCCAATTTGAACAAAGGAATAGATTTGACTAAGAAAAATCAAAATAATTTCCAAAGAATACATTGTTATCAATTCACACACACACACACACACACACACACACACACACACACACACACATTGATATGTATCAACTTTCTTAAAACAAACAAGAATACAGACCTTTGAGATCTGTTATATTTCTTATAGCCCCTGAGACAAAGAAGCAATCAATATCAACATGCCTTACAGAGCTCTGCTGTCTGGGCCAGCTCAATTTGCCTAAAAGGAAAAAAGAACATTCAAACCCAAACTAATACTTATCATTTAAAACAGATTAGTTTAGAAATCACATTCAAGAAGAATGGTATCATAACATAATATAGAATATACTATGGACTGTATACCACCTTAATAGATGAATTTCAGTTTCTCTAGTTATCTGATAGAATTTTAAATCACTTCTAACAACACCATGGTATTCTTTCTTATTCTATTTTCTAATTGTCTTCTTTTAAAATTTAATTTTACAAGATAAATTTGATTATTTGTAACAATTTTGGTATGTGTAGTTTCACATACTTAGCTTTAATAAGCTCCATTCTGCACAACTCTACAAACTTTATTTAATGAAACAACAATAACAATGGCTACTGCCTCCCAGTGTTCTTGATAAGTATTAAAACAAAGAGGTTTACAGGGGGATAGATTAATTCTCACAGCACTATGGAAAACATTACTACTACCCCCACCTTTTATAGACTAGTAATTTAAGTCCCACAGCTGATGAATGCCCAAATTGCAATTTAACTCCAGTCTGCTTGATTTCCAACTTTTTAGGCTATCATACTACTCTTCTAATTAGACATATTTCAAAAAGTCCACAGAAAAAAACAAAAATCTACATACAAAGGGAATTTTTCTTTCACCATTAGACGTTACTAGTTCTGCAACACGTTTATTGCATTTATGGAGCTGAAAGTTAATATTATCTCATAAGGACAATTACTGACTTAGAAAAACCACAGATTGTTTATAAGGATTATTATAATCCAACTATTAGGATAATATTACTTTATAATAATTTTATTACAAATACCCCTCATGGTGTTCCAAAATATAATAGTACAGGTCCTAAATCTAAGAATCTAAACTCTAAGAACTTTCTAAGCTTATAAGAAGTTCTGATTTCAAAGAATATGCTTGCGTATCAGCTTTAAACAACAAAACAAAACAAAATAAAAAACTTACTCCCGAACAACTGAGCCACTTCACGTACTAACTGTGAGGCGATTGTCTAGTCCCACTAGGTGCAAGGCACTGAACCTTTCTCCCTGCTGCTTTTAAGCAGATGTATGCTGGGCATCACTGATTCCTGTCGTTCCTCTTGCAGAGAGGAAATAGGCCAGAAAGGCAAACACCCATGCATGCTCCTGTCGCAGAAAGTGGCAGAGCAAGGACTCAGATCCAGGCTACACTAAATCAAACTCTTGCCATTCTCTATGTAAATTTCACTAATCACGATCTTTCTTTTGTAGAACAAGGTATCAAACTCAGGGCCTTGAATATGTAAGGCAAACAACAATCACAATTCTACTGTTCAAAGTACTATGAAACAGAAGGTAAACAACCTAAAAAATGTTAAATATTTAAGGGGTACAGAAGATTTAAATAAAATGCCTATCACATGGTTTCTTACAACATATAAATTTAAAAATTTACTCCCATTCATTGACCTAACTCATAATAGTATTCTAAAGCTTTCAAGATCAAGTGACCTTTGGTTTAAAAAAACCAAGAAACAAATAACAGATGGCATTATTATGAAATATTCCAAACTACTGGCTAAAAGCCTATTTAGATATACAAACAAATAACATAAGAGCAACAAACATTCACATAGAAAGACCCTGCAACTTTCTAAAACCCCATTAGCATCTCCCTCTTTATGCCTCCCTTTCCACAGTTATAAAGATTACTATCATATAATCTTGAACCTTACATTTTGCCCACAAAAAAAAAAAAAGACCAAAACCTTTGTCAAAATAACTGAACTAGAATCTAGTTTAAGTAACAACTATCACAAAACAGCTTCCTGTTGGATTGGGATGACAAGTGTTAGCCACACACACAAATGAGACAATCTACATAGATGTTAAACCAATCTCCCTAAGTTTACCACATAGTTACAACAGTTCTATTTCAATGTTAATTTTTAAGAGTGCATTATTGAAACAGCCTTCTAGAAAATCTCAATTACCCTTACTAATCAGCATCATTCTCACAGGAGATTAGGAACGGAATATAAAATGTCACGTTTATACAGCTCATAAACTCAGCTGTTTATAAAGTCCCCATGAAGAAGGAAAGCTTGGAATCCCAGTGCATACAGCACTGAAATGACCTGACATTTTGAGGTAGCCACAGTTAAGTTTAATGGGAAACATAGTAGCAAAGTTTTCAGTTATAGTTACTGTAACTTATATAACCTAACATTCCTAGAGGATTTTTATATTAAGAAGTTTGGAATCATTAGAATACCAGTAAGAACATCAGAATGAAAGCATCAAATAGAACTGTTTTGAAGAAAACAATTTTAGTACCTACCTGTGTCAGGTACAAGGGAAGACCAGCCTGTTTTTATTTTGTTCCAAATCAGAGGAAGCTTGCCTGTTAAGATAAAGGATTGAGCAGGAAGTGAAGATCCACTTAAATATATTTAAAGTGCAAATTTACTAGGTATCACCAAACACCCAGAAGTCAACAAAATGATGTATTTAAAAAAATCAAGCCAGGTGCAGGACTTAAACCACAGCACTCAGAGACTGAGGGCAGGCAGATCTCTGTGAGTTCGAGGGTAACCTGGTCTACAAAGTGAGTTCCAGGACAGTCAGGGCTATACAGAAAACCCTGACTCAAAACCAAAACAAAATTCTGACAGTTAGCTTTAGTGTTGAACCATTATGACTCTAGATATCAATAGTAGCATATCTGACAAACAAATATGCATGTATTACTGGCAAGAAAATACACTGTTAACAAAACATGTCTATGCTGCTACAGCAGACTAGACAAAGGCATATTTGGAAAACAGCTGTGTAAGAAATATAGTAAAACACACATTTAAATAACTAACACTATTTGGATTTGTATTAAAGAGTCAGACCACACAAGCAGACCATCATGTACTTAGGTGATGCCATGTGAACCTTCTCTCTATTTTAATTGGTCAATCAAAGGTTAGAGTCTATGATTGGGTAGTGGAGGGGAAAGGTGGGATTGGAGGTTCAAAAGGGGGAGCAGGTAGAGGAAGAAAAAGAGAGAAGGAAGAGGAGAGGAGGAAGCCACTATGGACCACATGGATGGGAGAAAGCACAAATCTTAGTGATTGGGAAATAAGTATTTTGCCAATGAAGACATATGACTTATAATTAAAATATTTGGATTATGTGTCATTTATATGGGCTATAAGGGTTGGAAAATTTAGCAACAAATTCGTGCACCTTATATCCAGCTTAGAACTGAACTAAATTGAGAGGAAAATCCAGCCCCCTATATCCTAAACAACCAGAGGTAACACAGCCCTGAGCTGGGCCACAAGGTGGCGCCAATGTCACAGCATAGTTGGGGTTCCCTGAGCCTGAGAAAAATTCAAGGACCCAAAATCAATGCTGCCTGAAAAGCAACATTCACAGCTGAAGATCAGCAATTGAACAACAACAGCTATCTTTCCAAAGCTTTCTTCACAGACACAGCAGACTGATCTAGGCGTTTCAGCCGCAAGCCAAACTTCCCCTGCAGCTTTCGAATTTCCAATATCCCCCCCACCACACTTCTAAACAGGGCACAGGACAGACAAACCAGCTCTCCCAAATGCTTACACTGCAGGCTGCCTAATATCAACACACATGCTGAAGGCTATAGGCCAGACAAAAGATCCAGAGGGCTCAAAAACACAAAAGCCAAGAATCTTTGTGCGGTCAGCCCCTCCCTACTAATTAAAGACCAATAATAAATACTAGTAAAGACTAATAAAAAGGCCAATAATAAATACTAATAAAAAACTAATAATAAAAGAACCACAATTTTCTAAATCCAACACCAGAGGGAAACAAACATACCAAAGAATAAGACCAAATATTAAGAAATAAATAGTAATTACTGCAATTGTTTTCTCATTCATTTCCTTCCACATGAATAAGGTGCTACAGAGAATTAAGGAGTTTCTTAACTAGTGATTATAAAAAGCAATGATATTTTTAAACAATTTTTTGTTTCTCAGAATATATGTGACCGAAGTCTAGAAATTAAATTTGCCAAGGTATATTGAAGAAAATTTTGCATTTTCTAGAGACTAACTCTAAAACCTGTACTCGGATAGACTCTGAAGTAACACTTTACCAGCAAAACTTGTAATTATAAACAATATGATCTACACTCATTAAGCATAGCAAATATTTTGATTGATTAGTACTTAGTTTTAACTCAACAAACCTGTCCCTAATAGTTAGTTTCAGTCATCACAGAGACAACAGTACAGTACTATACTAATGAAAATGTAGCTCTAGCTTTTGTCTCTATAACAAGGACCTACACTAAGGACTAAAGAGTGCTAATAATCACATACATTAAGAGTCATAGCCCAGAGAAACAGATGACACTATATACTAGATACTTGTGCAATGTTCCTAATTCTCAGTATTACCAGCAATGCTGAGATAAACTAAAATACGTTAAATTGTTCTATGCAAAATATCTACTTCCTCAGGACAAAATTCTTGACAGAAGGGTTACAGTTTATGAACACTTAAAACACAGAGTTGGTGTATAAAGTCACATCATACCTGAAACCATATCATAAACTAAAAAGAAAATAATTATCTAGACATGTAACTGTCTTTATTCATTAAACACACCCATTTTCCCAGTCATCATTCTCAGATTGCTTCCTCCAACAGCCCTGCCTCGTGGTGGGTAGAAAAAATTAAGTCAATTTTATATAATAATGTACTCTTCATTGATATTTATCAAGGGAAATGGGAAATTTGAAAATTCAAATGTCCAATTAACGGAAGACAAAAGATTAATGCCAAGTAAATTTTGTCAAATGCATTATTTTCAGGATGCTTTATCAGTACAATCTGTCCAGAGAACTTCCTCCCTACAGTTTAAGCCTCATATTTAAACACATTTCAACCTTTCAACTGGCTGAGTGAGGTCTATAGAGAATGAATCCCTGCCCTCCTGAATAACAACACTTAGCATTCACTTTGCATAAAACATCAATAAATCAAATTAACAGTCACTTACTTGTTACCACTACTTAGTTAAACACTCTACTAAAATATTCCCTTTGGAGTGTTTGTAGAAAGATACAGAGAGGAGGGGATATGTTCTATGGTGATGTGGTGAGGTATGGGAGAATGGGGTGCCTCAGCAGGCCCATGCTAAGGCATCCCTTCCCCCTGAGGACCAGCCACATGATGGTATAGTATAGAATAGAGTTTATTAAGGGCATGGGGAGGGGAGTTAAGAGAGTGGTAGAGGCAGAGAAAGAGACACTAGAGAAGTAGAGTAGAGATGTAGAGGCCAACCATGGCACGTGGAGAGAGAGGGGGGAAGGCAATGAGAGAAGAGAAAAAGGGAAGCAGGAAAAGAGCAAGGGAGGAGCAAGAGACCAAGAGGGCAAGAGAGCAAAGAGGGGGCAACCAGGCTCTTTTATAGTGGGTCAGGCCTACCTGGCTATTGCCAGGTAACGATGGGATGGAGTTTGGACAGAATGCTAACATTCTTCATCATCTGACAGAAAATGGCTCTTAAACTAGGTCATACTAGCCACTCAAGAAAACACACACAGTATAACACACCTGCCATACAAACTGCACCCCGTGAGAAGTTCATTAAAAGAACACAGCACAAGGGACTGATTATCAGGATAAAATATGTAATACATGAGGCTGAAATATAATACAGCAAGGGGGTATTACTGCACACCCATGCCAAGATGTGCTCTTGAGAAATTACTACATGCAAGAGATCAGGTGTGAGGAGGTTTACTGGGAGATAGCAGAGGGGTGAGGACCTGCAGACTGGGTAGAGGCAGACAAGAGCAGAGCCATGAGGGCAGATAAGGGAAGAGGGGGCCAGAGGACAGAAAACACTGGCAGAACTAAACTGTACCATACAACACCAGGATTACCAAACACTGACAGGTCTCTAGCTTCAGTCTTAGGGACTAACTAGTAAGCTCATTATTAGACAAAAAGAGGCAGAAAGTCAAATTTTTCTAGTCACAACTTAGACTATCACTGCATTACATTTCATAAATTAATACAATATTTACACTGCTTTTGGTAATTATGCATGTTTATATCAAACATTATTATATGAAGCATTAAATACCCTATTAAAGTCAAATTAGCTTTTGTAAGATTTAGAAGAATCTTTAACACTTAAAACATATTTTATCCACACACATGACTCTTTAGTTTTTGAAATGACCTTTGATTTGGTTTCTCTTTCTGAAATTTGTATTAATGACATATTCTATACATGAAATATGGCTAAAGACACACAGAAGTTGTCAGCTAAGTCATAGGAGTAAAAAAGAAAATTTAAATGTTTTAGGGGCATATGGAAAAGGCCCTGAAAATAAATTACTAATTCTGCGAACAGAAGGGTTTTGCTTTCAAATTTGCTCCAGGCAGGTGTGAGGGTGTTCAATGGTGTATTCATTACAAGCCCAGAACTGCCATGTGTTTCTCTTAAATTCTCCTTAAGTAGCTTATTTACCAGTCCTGAAGACTTTATCACTTAAGAGTCAGAGAAATTCCTATTAGAAAATTACTGTTTCCAAGAAACTCTGAATCTATACACCTACTTTTAAAAGCAAATGACTTGAGAATTCTGCTAATGTGTATGTCACAGTCATTAATGTAACTGAATAAGAATGTCCCCCACAGACTCAGATATTTGGACACTTAGCTGGTGGTGCTCCTTGGAAGGGATTAACAGATGCGGCCTTGCTGGAGGAAGTGAGTCCCCAGAGGTCAGCTTTGAGAGGTTAAAGACTGTTGCCATATTCAGTCTGCTTTCTCTGCTTCACACTTTGTGCCTGCAGATGTGAGCTCTCTGCATTCTACTCCAGCTGCCACGCCTGCTGCTTGCTGCATTGCTGCCCATCATGATGTCTATTAAACTATAAGCAAAGTTACTTTCTCATGGGAAGGGGAACAGGAAGGTCGCTTCCTCAGGTTTGCAGCTTGCTTGGGAGAACATCAGGTTCTCTGCGTGAGGAAGTGTCTCCTCTGTCTTGGTCGACTGAGAATGACAAAGACCCTAGGTTGCCTGGAAACTAGCAAGCTGGGAGCAATCTCCTCATGCCATTTCTCTACAGATAATAAAATATATCTTCAAATTTAAAGCCAGGTATGGGGTATTACACCTATAATTTCAGTGTCTGGGAGGTAGAATGAGGAGAATCAGGAGTTCAAGGACAGCTTCATTTGCATAATGAGCTCAGGACCAGGCTAGCCTACAGAAACAGTATCTGTTCTGAATGAATACATACATACATACATACATACATACATACATACATACATACATAAAAAATTAAAAATAGTAATTCATTTGATTGCTCATTTAAGAGCACCTATGCTCACCAAGGTTTCTGCTGTGAAAAGCCAGTGAGAAAATCCTTACTGATGGTGTAATAAGGAGGGTAGACAGGTCTGATACTCTGATAGATGCTTAGACTATAGATATGGATCAGGAGTGCAGTACTTGCCTGTCTTTCAAGAGGCTGTGAGCTTGGTGTCTATATTGAAGGAAAAACAACACCAAGCAAAGCCCACAAGAAACTAAAACTGTTTTCTATACAAAATTGTCCCAACCAAAGACACCTCCCAAGTAATGGAAATTAGTCAATTATCAGAAGAGAACAAAATTTACAAAGATCTGCTACTTCTCCCCAAATGGGGTTCTTTCCACTCTGAGACCAATCTGTCAACTCCAGAGGAGTGGCTGAAAAGTAGCCATGTTTTTAACAAACACCATACTAAAAGAATGAGGACTGCAGTCTACAAATCTTCCAAATATTCTGATCTCTATATAAGGGGTTAGTATCTCAGAAATAAGAACAAACTAGAAGTAAACAAATCAAGTTTTCCAGAAATGAAACCCCACCTCACTTTAGTTTATCTGTGAAGTGGACTGAAGTAACTGGCAAGAAGCAACTTGCAAGACCAACTATATTCCATGTAGCAGCTATCCCTGGTGGTCAACTTGACTATATCTGGAATGAACTCTGACCTGGATCTTGGCTTAGAGATCTTGAGACACAGTGGCTATGAATCCCAGAAGATTTTGACAGGGAAATCTCTAAGTTCAAAGTCATCAGGGAGCAGGGCAGTGGTGGTACACACCTGTAATCCCAGCACTCTGGGAGGCAGAGGCAGGTAGATTTCTGAGTTTGAGGCCAGCCTGGTCTACAGAGTGAGTTCCAGGACAGTCAGGACTATACATAGAAACCCTGTCTCAAACAACCAAAAAAAAAAAAAAAAAAAAAAAAAAAAAGGAAACAAGAGTTGAACCTAACCAACTCTACAGTCTACTATCATTCTATACACTTAAAGAAAACAACACAGACAGATACACACAAACATACCCACAAACACACACACACAAAAATCCCTTCATGGGCTAGAGAAATGTCCCACTGGCTCCACAATTTAGAGTACTGAATGATTGTTTAAAAAAAAAAAAAAAAAGGATTTGTATCTAGTACCTTTATAGGGGCTCACAATCACCTGTGACTACATATGAACAGATACCATAGCCAAAATGCCTACCATATTCTTTAGTTTTACCCTCCCTAGTACAGAGGATCAAATTCCTCTAATCTTTTTTTTTTTTTTTTGAATTTTCGAGACAGAGTTTTTCTGTATAGACCTGGCTGTCCTGGAACTCACTCTGTAGACCAGGCCGGCCTCAAACTCAGAAATACGCATGTCTCTGCCTCTCAGAGTGCTAGGACTACAGGTATGTACCACCACTGCCTGGCGAAATCCTCTATTCTTAAAGGAAGTTTTGTTAATTCAATATCAAGAACACATTTGTAGAGCCGGGCAGTAGTGGTGCACGCCTGTAATCCCAGCACTCTGGGAGGCAGAGGCAGGTGGATTTTTGAGTTCGAGGCCTGCCTGGTCTACAGAGTAAGTTCCAGGACAGCCAGGACTACACAGAGAAACCCTGTCTCGAAAAAATCAAATCAAAAAAAAAAAAAAAAAAGAACACATTTGTAAAATGTTAATATCTGGGAGTGGTTGGATATGCAGAGAAGGAACATTTGTAATCAGTTTAATTTTTCTTTCTTTCTTTCTTTCTTTCTTTCTTTTTTTCTTTCTTTCTTTCTTTCTTTCTTTCCTTCCTTCCTTCCTTCCTTCCTTCCTTCCTTCCTTCCTTCCTTCCTTCCTTCCTTGTTTGTTTGCTTGCCTTCTTGCTTACTTTTTTTTGGATTTTTCGAGACAGGGTTTCTTTGTGTAGCTAGCCCTGGCTATCCTGGAATGCACTCTGTAGCTCAGCTATTGTTATGCATTTTGATTAAAAAAAAAAAAAAAACTTTTAAAAGGTTTGGTTCATCTGGCACTTAAAAGAAATAGACAAAAAGCAGGAGAAAAACATGTGGCTGTGACTTCTTTCTGGTGGCTTAAGTGAAAAACTCTCTGACTGTGAGTTTGAGGCTAGCCAAGTTGACAGAGCAAGTTCCAGGCCAGGCCTGCAGGGCCTACACAAAGAGAAACACTATTTTGAGGCCAGACAAAGCAAAGCAGAAAAGGTTCTCCTTTTTAATTTACAGACATATGCTTTTTGTTGTTGTTGTTTGGTTGGTTTTTGGGTTTTGGTTCCCCAGCCCCACCCCCAAGACTGGGTTTCTCTGTATAGCCCTGGCTGTCCAGGAATTCACTCTGTAGACCAGGCTGGCCTCAAACTCAGAAATCCGTCTGCCTCTGCCTCCCAGAGTGCTGGGATTACAGGCGTGCGCCCACCGCCTGGCCTTTTGTTTTTCTTTTTTTTTTGGGGGTTTGACGTATGCTTTTTCTAGTACTATTGACCATAGAATTTTGATCATGAAGGCATGTTGGATTTTGTTTGTTTGTTTGTTTTGTTTTTTTGTTTTTCGAGACAGGGTTTCACTGTGTAGCTCCAGCTGTCCTGGAACTCACTCTGTAGACCAGGCTGGCCTCAAACTCAGAAATCCGCCTGCCTCTGTCTACCAGAGTGCTGGGATTACAGGCGTGCACCACCACCGCCCAGCAACAAAACCAACTTTTAATAAACAAGTAGATACCAGGAAATGCTCACAAAAATACTTAGCCTTTATTTCTCTTTCCTATAACAACCATTCAAAGAATGCAGAGACAATAGTAATTTTTAATTTTTATTTTTTCGAAGTAAAAAAAAGGCCTCAGCCGGGCGGTGGTGGCACATGACTGTAATCCCAACACTCTGGGAGGCAGAGGCAGTCAGATTTCTGAGTTCAAGGCCAGCCTGGTCTACAGAGTGAGTTCCAGGACAGCCAGGGCTACACAGAGAAACCCTGTCTTGAAAAAACCAAAAACCAAAAACCAAAAAAAAAAAAAAAAAAAAAACCAAAAAAGGCCTCAAACCAAGACAACTACAAGATAATTTTATGAACATATATCATAATGAAATCCATTATTTTGAATACTAATGAAAAGGAATAGATTTTAATTGTTCTTACTAAAAAATTAGTGAGGGAATTAAATGTATGCCAACTAGATCAAATTTGCTATGGCACAGTATCTAGATATTGTGCAATATCTGGCTTCTCATAACTGTATTTATCCTACATATTTCAAAATAATCCATTATACATAGATTATACAAAATAATCCATTATACATAATAAATTTTTATTTTTATGAAAATGTGGACACAAAGAGATGCATATGTGTAGTAAGTTTCACGTTGAGTTTTATTAAGGGAGAATAAAAAGGGTAAAGGATAGAAGGAGCAGTTATTAGGCAAATACCTTACCGCAGCATCTACATTTGCAGGTGAGTCTCCACTAGGATCTGCCAGCATAGAAATGACACTAATAATGATGGTTTCCACAGTATGGATAGGTAAACAGCATTCCTCTGGCTTCTCATAACCATATTTATCCTCCCCAGGCTCATGAAGAATAGAAATGCAAAACATCACCATTTTTATCAACTGTAAAATTATAGAATAAGAATTGTTTAAATTTGGTTACACATAATCTATTACAAATGTGATACTTATGTATATAAAACATTATTTACATGGAGATTTCCTAATGTAATCTACTAACTTTTAAGAATGTTACAGATTAACTATATTTTACATTCTTTAAAATTACAAGTGATTGCAGACCTCCGCTGCTGTCCCTGATTCAAAGGACATGCCGTCTCTTTTCTACTTCTCCAATTCTTTATTCTCAGCATTTACAGTTGTCTTTCTCTCAAATTCTAGTTAAGATGGTCCTCAAGGTTCAGCAAATAAAAATTTTAAAGGGGGAGGGTGATGTAATAATAATAAAAATTAACAGACTCAAAGAAAGACACACATTGGAGAGATATCTCAGTGATTAGAAGCATTGGCCATGAGCTGGAGAAATGGCTCAGCGGCTAAGAGCACTGACTGCTCTTACAGAGGTCTTGAGTTCAATTCCCAGCAACCACATGGTGGCTCACAACCAAATGTAATAAGATATGATGCCCTCTTCTGGTGTGTCCTAAGTCTGCTATAGTGTACTCACATATATAAAATAAATAAATATATCTTTAGAAACACTGGCTGCTCTCACAGAAGACCAGAGTACGATTCTGAGAACTCACATGAGAGTTCACACCCTACAGTCCCAGAGAATCTGACACCCTTTTCTGGCCTCTGTGGATACCAGGCATGCATGTGGTATGCAGACATATATATATATATATATAAGCAAAACATCCACATACTAAAAATAATAAAATAGGGGCTAGAGAGATGTTGCAGTGGTTAATAACACTGGGGCTCTTGCAGAGGACCTAAGTTTAATTCCCAGCACGCACAAGGCAATTCACAATCATCTGTAATTCTGCTTCCAGGGGAGCCAACACCTTTGTCCTACATCCATGGGTACATGGTACACATACATATATGCAGACAGAACACTCATAAACATAAATATACACAATAACAAAAGCTTTAAAATAAATAAGTGATTCTCATAATCTACTTCACAAACTCATTTTAAATGCAAGTTCTATATAGTAACAGTCAGTGGGGTAGAAATACAGAAATATCCTCAATTTTATAGGGGATAAAGAAAGACACAACTATATCTCACTTTGCACTATTTTATCCAAAAGTAAATATTCTCAAAAAATCCTACAGTGTTAATCTATAAACATATTCAAATAATTATATCAGCAATTAATAAAAGTAACTTTTCACAGTAAATGTCTTCTGTCAAAAATACTATTATTACTTGAAGAAGTTTACAAAACAAGTAGGAATAAATAAATTTTCTGAGTATAAAAAGATTTCAATCAGTAATAACATATGTATGCTTGTTTGGTTGGCTGTTGTTTTGAAAGAGTTTTAACTGTCCCTGTTAGAAATCTTCCTATCCCAACTCATGGTTAAAGAACACAGGGAGACTGAGGGAATAGGGAGAGACAGAAACAGAAGGAGGGAGGGAGGAAAGGAGGGAGGGTAGGTGTTTGTTTGTCAAGGGATATAAAATTAATCAATCCAACAAGTACTTTTGGAAGCCCTACTGTAAAGCAAAATTACTCTTCACATGTAATCAAAAACTCATGTTTTTGCTGATTTATACAGAAACTTTCCTTTAACTGAGGTTTCTCTTCTTAACCCACTCCCATGGCTTGTGAAATCCAACAAAATGGAATTAACAAATAAAAAAGGAACAGTATTAAACATTGTAACATTCAGCCCAAAATGTTGTTTTTGTTTTCCCCTACGTTTTACAAAATAAGGAACTGTCTTTGAAAAAATGAGATTGAATAATTGTATATAATTCCATCAGAAGGAATCTATTTAAGATCAAGATTTGGAAGATAGGAACTGAAGGGTATATGTAGCTCAGAGAAAAGAGGACTTGCCCAGAATGCATAGCCTTGGTCCCACATCCAGCATCCTATAAACCAGTCATGACAGCACATATTTATAAGTTCAACACTCAAGAGGTAAACATAAATAGAAAGATTAGTAGTTGAAGGATATCCTTAGCTACAAGATCAAGGCCAGCCTGGAATGCATGAGACCTTCTATCAACCCACAACCCCCAAATCATTAATGGGTCTGTTAAGATTACTCCATTGTTAAGAGTATTCGCTGTTCTTCCAGAGGACTTGAGTTTGATTCCCAGCAACTAGGTGGTAGCACAACCTTATATAATTGTAGTCCTAGGATATACAAAACCCACTTTTGTGATCTTGAGGCACCAGGTACACATATACAAGGACCCACCTACATGCAGGCAAAGCACCCATACACACAGAACAAATTAATAATAATATAGTGTGGTGGCCTATGCCTTTAATCACATAATATAGGAGGTGGAAGCAGACAGATTTCTGAGTTCCATGCCAGCCAAGGGTAGATGATAAGACCTGATAGATAGATAAATAGATAAGATAGATAGATAAGATAGGTAGAATAGATAAGATAGATAGATAAGATATATAGATAAGACAGATAAGATAGAAAGATGATAGATAAGATAGATTAGATAGATAGATAGATAGATAGATACATAGATAGATACATAGGATAGATAAGATAGATAGATAAGATAGATAGATAGATAGGATAGATAGATAGGATAGATAGATGATAGATATATAAGATAGATAGATAAGAAAGATAGATAAGATAGATAGATGATAGATAGATAAGATAGATAATAGATAGATAGACAGAAAAGATAGACAGACAGATAGATAGATAGATAGATAGATAGATAGATAGATAGATAGATAAAAAGATAAGATAGATAGATAGATAGATAGATAGATAGATAGATAGATAGATAGATAGATAGATAGATAGGATGGGTGGATACATACATACATACACACATACATACATACATACATACATACATACATACATAAGCAAACACCACAATAATAATAATAACAATTTTAAAAGAAAATAACTTTTAAAAAGCAATCATTTGGTAGAACAGTAATGGTGAATGTTTTTTGTCCCAGTACTCAGAAGGCAGAGGCAGGAAGATCTCTAAGAGTTAGAGGCCAGTCTAGTTTACAGAGTGAGTTCCAGAACAGCCAGGACTACACAGAGAAACCCTGTCTCAAGAAACAAAAACAATTACTAGTCATTTAAATTTGAATCATTTTAGATTTAAAGCTATAGAATCTTAAAATATTTTAATTTCACACGTCACTTCAAAAATGAGAATATCTATCTCATTAATTAACAGATTAATATCTGTTGACATGAAATTTATTTTTATTTTACTATATATAGCAAATAAAATTACAATTTTTTCCATTTCTCAGTTAAGAATTAAAAATCACAATGATACACAATTACAACCACTATACATCTTCCTCAAATCAAATTGCCTATACAAATTCTTTACTTTCCCTAAATCTTCAGTATCTAAAATGCCCCGTTCTATTTTAATTAAATATTTCACTGAAGCAGAATCACACAATCAGTTTTGTTCTTTTAAATTTGTCATATTTCAATTATCATGTCTTCAAGATTCATCATTAAATGTTGGTAGAATGCATTCCAAGTTGAATGACCAAAATTAGAATCATGCCGAATCACACTTTTAAAATAAATATGTCATTTATATAGTCAGCAGAAATAAACACTGATGCCATTATGGCTGTCTTATTCAAGACAAAAGTTCTTCTATACTGACACTGTTTAAATTCTAGTGATCTCTGATTTAAGCAACGTTTCCAAAAGTATGTTGAATGACAACTATGTTCTCTGTGAGATGTTAATTATTAACTCTATAGCTAGCTATACACTTAATATTTACATTTATTTTGCCAAAATGCTCTTAATTCCCCATCCAATGTTTTGTCTGTTATTTTTTTCCCTTTTATCTCATTGCTCTTTACAAATGGATTTATTTCTAATACTAAATCCACTTGAAAACCCTGTATGAAAGCTAGGCATGACAGTACAAATCTTTAATTCCAGCACATGACAGGCAAAACCAGGATAATTTCTGAGTTTAACGCCAGCCTGATCTACGTACATAATTTCAGGCCAGCCAATGTTACAGTGACAACCTGTCTCAAAAATAAAAGAACCAATCAACCAAACAAACAAACAAAAAAAAAAACTAAACCAAAATGACAAACAAGTAAAAACCAACAACAGAAGAGAGACAGAGGTCTAAACTGAAATACATCTAAGCTACACAAATTACTATTTGCCATGTAGTGTTTTTGGAAATTATTTTATTATTATTATTGTGTGTATCTATGAACACATAGGCCACAGACCATGTGCAGAGGCCAGAGCATAACTTAGTGGAATGCGATCTCTACCTCTATATGGATTCCAGGGATCAAACTCAGATTACTAGGCTTCCATGGCAAGAACTTTAACTCACTGAACAATTTTACCAGCTATCCCCATAATAACTTTAACACCCAACACATTATTCATCTAGTTGAAGCATACAATCCAATTGTTTCTATATAGTACACTTCTCAGTTATACAACCAAAGCACACACATTTTTAGGAACTTTTGTCGTCATTACCACCCCCACAAATTCTTTTATAATCTATATTGACCCTTCTCCCCTTCAAGCTGTCCAGCAGTCCTAAACAACCAGGAATATACTCTTCAGAGTTGCATATTCTTGAAATTTCATAAGTGGAATTATTAAATGATTGCTTCCATCTGTTTGTTAATTTGAAAAAATATTTATTTTCCATGTATGAACATATGCCTGTGTATGGCCGTGCATGTGAAGGCAGACACTGACAGATACCAAAGACATCTGGTTTCACTTTTTTGTTACCAAATCATACCAAACACTTTTATAAATCAAATCATGTTTCATTATATGTATATGCAGTATTTTGCTTTTACTTTCATCAACTGATAGGCACTAGTATTATGGCTAACTTTTAGCCATAACTTTTTAGCTAACATAAATAATTCTGCAATCTATAAGATTTTGGGATACACCTTTACAACTTTCTTTGTTATATAGCTAGAAGAGTACATGTTTGCATCATCACCACATACATTTTATGCAATGTTGAAGAGCAAATCTAAGATTTTGTGCATGCTAGGTAAACACTCCCAGAGTGTGGTAGCGGCTCTTGCCTGTAAGCCGACCAATTGGCAACTTAAGACACAAAGATTACCAAAAGTTCAAGGCAAACTTTAGCTACATAGTGAGGTCCATGCTGATCTGGAACTCAAGCCTGCTACTCCTCATCTCCAAACAAAGCAGAAAACTAAGAAAAAAGAAAGAAAAGGGAAGGAAGGAAAGGAAGGAAGGAAGGGAAGGAAGGAAGGAAAGAAGGAAGGAAGGAAGGAAAGAAGGAAAGGAAAGGAAAGGAAAGGAAAAGGAAAAGGAAAAGGAAAAGGAAAAGGAAAAGGAAAAGGAAAAGGAAAAGGAAAAGGAAAAGGGAAAGGAAAGGAAAGGAAAGGAAAGGAAGGAAGGAAAGAACCTAAGAACCTTTGCATTTAGAGTCAATTACAAGACCATATGCACAAAAAAAAAAAAAAACATAAAATCACTTAGCGCTTTTACTGAGATAGTTGTGAAATCTTTAGTGACAGATATTTAACTTGCAAATGTGAAAATAAAATTAGAAAACTTACCATTTGGGGGCCAAATATCTGTAATGAATTTCATTTTAGGAGGCCAGAGGGGATAATCTTTTGGGAAAATGAGATAAGCCTTAAAAACACCACCTTCACTGAAAAAATAAAAGAAAAACCAGGTTCATGAATTTAAGTTATTCTTTATAAGTACTCAATCAGACAAATAAAAGGGTACAGATGATAAGCCAACAAAAAAGGTAGACAAAAATACTAGTTTCCTAAATACAAATACACAATTTAATAAACTACTATAAGTTCTGCTTTGCTAGACTCTCAGGTAATTAGTAAAACTAAAAGGAAACAGAGGTTACCAGATCAGATTATTGGTAATATGGTAAAAGTCTTTTCAGTATATGTCTTCAAATGAAATTCAGGAAGTTTAATCTTGTCTACATGATTCAATTTGCTGAATTTTCTATATTGGTTTCAAATAATCTTTCTTCTATGCTCTGGTCATACCCAGACCTCTTTCTCATCTTAAAGTTTAGGCATATATTTTGTGCTTTCCCTTTCTGGTATCAGATTGCCATACTTCTATTTATCTCGTTTGTTCATTTCATCATATATTAAAACTTCATTAGAAGGACAGTAATAAATAAAAACGTCTCCCAGAGAGGTTTTATACTACTAACTTTCCAGAATGGAAATGCTGCAATATTGATACTCTGTCTGTACTATCTAATGTACTACCCAGTAACACTCTGAAAATGGCTTGTGTCTTGGTTAGTTTTTATTATCTACTTGACCCTAGAACCACCTGAAAGGAGAACACTTCCATTAAAGAATTTTCTGGGTCATATTTGCCTATGATAATGTCTGTGAAAGATTGTCATGACTGATGACTGACATGGGAGGACCCAGTCCACTGTGAATAGCAATCCCTGAGCAGATGAATTATGTGAATGCTAACTGGAGACTACAGAAATTATTCAATTGTTAAGAGTACTTATTCTTGCAGAGGATATAGGTTTGATTCCCAGCACCCAAATGGCAACTCACAATTAACTGTCCATACAGCTAAAAGAAATCAAGTCAGCCTTAGGAAGCAAAACTGACTAAATGGTGATATTCACATGGAATTCTAGCACCTGATATCTAGCTCAAGGTCATCCTGGGCTACACAGCAAGACCCAATCTCTAAAAGGTGTGTATTAGACTGATAAGATGGTTCAGGAAATAAAGGCACTTGATACACAAGCCTGACACCTGAGCTCTGTCACCAAAACCTACTTAAAGATGGATGGAAAGAACAAACTCTACAAATTTGTCACCTGGCCTCTTTATCTATGCTGTGGAGCACATACCCACATACACATTATGCACACTCACACTAACAAGTAATTTTTAAAAGATGGGGACAGATGTTTGTACACTGACATAAAAATAGAAACACAGCTGTGGTCACAGCCAAGTGGTTAAGGCAATAGACTAGAAATCCTTTCTCCAAGCACAGGTTCCAATCCTGCTGACTATTTGCTGGTCTGTTTAAGCCCATGTGTAATGTTAACACTCAACAGAATGCTGTTCTTCATCCTTCAAGTTTGGGGGAAGTCTCTAGTCACTGTGGTTATGAGCTTGGAGGATTGTAGTGCGGGATTATGAATAGAGATATTGCTATATATGTATACTAAAAAAAAGTGAGGGGCTGGAGAGATGGTTCAGCAGTTCGAGCACTCATTGATTGCTCTTCCAGAGGTCCTGAGTTCAATTCCACATGGTGGTTCACAACCATCTGTAATGGGATCTGATGTCCTCTGATATATGTGAAAACAGCTACAGTGCATTCATAAACATAAATTAATCTTTAAAAAGAATATAGGAAAGAAAAAATGGCAGAGATCCTATCTCAAAAGAAAAAAGCCAGGCTCTGAGTTGGAAGCCAGCCTGGTTTCCAGAGTGAGTTCCAGGACAGCCAAAGATACATAGTGAAACCCTGTCTCAAAAACAAAATCAAATGATGATGATGATGATGATGATGATGATAACAGCAATAATAACAATAAGAACAACACGTTACATGTAACAATTATTAACTGTAGGATATAAGACATGGGATCCTTTTAACTTTGTGCTTTGCACATTTCAGTACAGATTGAAATTTTAATTATAAATACTGGATTTTATTACTTTTTTCTGCTTAAAAAATGTTTGAGATTATTTAGCAGTTGAGGGAACTAGCTGATATTCCAGAAAACCAGGCTTTAATTCCCAACACACACAGAGACAAGCATCTGTAACTCTAATTCCAAGGCTATCAGCCGCCCTCTTCTGGACTCCATAGGCACTGCATGCACAGGGTAAACATTAAAGGGGAAGTGGGGAGCTAGGGCGTGCTATTAATATCAAATATTTCCAAATAGTAAGGAGGTAAGCTGAGGGCTCAGAGTCTGAAAAGAAAATCACACTTGATGAAAACAGTAAGAAAAAGTTCATAAAAGATTAAATGGAAAAATGGTAAAGCGCACAATGAAGGGGATAATTTGGTGAAAAAATTAACATTTATATATGGAGAATCTGTGTGGTTGTGCATGCTTGGCAACTCAAGGTGATTCTCATAAGTTCAAGGCCAGCCTAGTCAAATAATAAAGACCATATCAGCCTGAGAAAGATCTTTTCTCTTGATTTTAAGGGTGGGGGATTAAAAGAGGGTGGTACATAATACAAATAAAGGTCTCTAAAAAAGGAATAAAACTAGTTTCTGAGGCAATGGGAGGAGACTAGCAGAAAGACAACTAGGAACAGAGGTCCTCTAATATATAGCAAGGTACTGAAGGCTAGTCTTGGATACATGAGACCCGGCCTCCAAATAATAAGTCATCAGAAATTAGCTAGAAGTGAAAAAAAATAAAATAAAGCTAGTATAAAGCATAACCATGAAAAAGGAACGATGTAAGGCTGGAGGAATGACACAGAGCACTTACTACTCTTGCAAAGGCTCAGTTCTCAGCATCTGCATGTGGCAGCTCACAGCTGCCTGGTCCTCCAGTTTCAGGGATCCAGTGCCTTCTTCAGGCCTCCAGGGACACCTGCACCCATGTGATGTTTATATTACTCATTCAGACACATGAACACAATCTTTTTAGTTTTTTTAAAAGCTGTTTTTTTCCCATGGAGGGATGAACATAAAAGGTAGCACAGATATCAAGGATTAAAAAGAAAGTAATTAGTCTTAAAAATAAGCATTTTAAAATTAGAGTAGAAAATAAGTAGACAGACAGAATTTGAGAAAGCTAGAAATCCATAAACGAGCCAAGAATATATGTAAAGGGGTATTAGAAAAGTCTCTACAAAATATCTGCACCTCATTTCTCCCAGGTCACTTCATTTTGGTTGATTTAATTCATTCAAAAGCTTCACAATATCTGACTGGAATTCTCATGCTAAAAAGTAGCTACTACCCCTCTAAATTGTGTAATTAAATAAGTAATTGTCAAATTTACTTAATAGTGTTGCCCTAAAAAATTTTAAGGCAGATGTTTTTCTAATAATTACGCTAGTTCTCAAATGTTTTTTTTAAATGGATTCACTTATCCTCTACTTTACCTAAGGATCATCTACCTGTTCCTCTTCTACCTCACTTTACCCACTCCCCAAAAAAACCACCTTACATAAATAAATAAATAAATAAATAAATAAAATAAAATAAAATAATTAATAAATTAAAAATTAAAAAAAAACCCACCTGGCTTAGTGGCAGCCAATTTGTGAGTATACAAAATTTCAGTGTCAAGTTAGGACAGAGGAACTAAAAAACTCATAGGTAAAAATCACAAAGTAGACAGACAGACTGTATTTATTATTGTTCACACATAAAAAGATTTGACTATGGGGACGAAAAAAGACATTGAAGTAGCAGTGAAGTAAAAATATTTCTCCATGTAGAAAGTATTGGAACAATTAACATGATGTTAAGGAATTATATAACCAACTGCTGAACATTTGAAAACCAAGGTCATATTTCTGGCACAAAACCTCCTTTTGTTATTTTTGTAAATTAAATCACAAAAGTCTTAACTGGGTATGGCACATGCCTATAATCTAGCATTGGAAAGTATGAGGCAGAAGGCCTACTGAATTTAAAGTAACCCAAACTACATATCAAGACCCCCCTTTCAATTAAAAACAAAAACAAAAAACTCTATTTTGGGGTTCAGAATCTGTCAGTGGTCCAGCACTTGCCTAAAGAGCTTGGTCCTTTCTTTCCAAATGTTATACACATAAGAAAAGTTACTTGGAGGAAGCGGTTTGGGTCAAGATAGGGTTTCTCTCTGTAGCACTGACTGTCCTAGAATTCTCTCTATAGACTAGGCTGGCCTCAAATTCAAAGATCAGCTTGTCTCTGCCTCCTCCCAAATGCTGGGATTAAAGCCATGCATCACCAAACCTGGCTAAGAAAATCTATTCTTGGCAGCACTAGAAAAATTCAATATTGGATACAGATTTTAAAAACATTATGCTAGGTGAAGATGGGTAAAATAACTACATGTCTTAGGGTTTTACTACTGTGAACAGACACCACGACCAAGGCAAGTCTTATAAAAGGCAATATTTAATTGGGGTTGGCTTACAGTTTAGAGGTTAGTCCATTGTCATCAAAGCAGGAATCCAGATACTCACTGGTACAGGAGAAGCTGACAGTTATGTATCTTCATCTGAAGGCAGCTAGTAGGACTGACTTCCAGGTAGCTAGGGTGAGGGTCTTAAGCTCACACCCACAGTGACACACCTATTCCAACAAGGCCACACCTCCTAATAGTGCCACTGCTTGGAACAAGCATATAAGCCATCACACTACATAAATACTCAGTAACTATCAATCTTTTTGTTTTGTTTTTCAAGATGTTTCTCTCTGTAACAGCCCTGGCAACTATCAGTCTTAAAGTAACACTTAAATGTACTAGGCACTGATTACACAGACTGTAAATAGTGTAGAGTGTCCTTTAGTAATTAAGTGAAGGTTAGTTATACTATCACAAAACAGCATACCATATTTTTACAGAATTTTGGCATAACACTTTCTCTGAGTTAACACCTCAGACCACTATCACTGAGATTTAAATACCACTCAAATCCATGCCAACTTATTTTCAATCAGTCTATCCTCTTCACATTATTGAAATAACTACAAGATCACTTCCTTGCACTTAAGTCAATAAGTGCTTTTTAAGAACATACTATAAAGTACTTAGAATTAACAGCCTTGTAAATGTCATTTAAGTCTGTCTGCTTTTCCTTGTCTTCTTTATCTTTTTTTTTTATTTGATATATTTTTTACTTCCATTTCAAATGATTTCCCCTTTTCTGGCTCCCCACTCCCCGAAAGTCCCATAAGCCCTCTTCCCTCCCCCTGTTCCCCCATCCACCCCTTCTTTTAAGGTTTATTTATTTTATATATGAGTACATTGCAGCTATCTTCAGACACACCAGAAAAGAGCATCAAATCCCATTAACGATGGTGGTGAACCACCACGTAGTTGCTGGGAACTGAACTCAGGACCTCTGCAAGAGCAGTCAGTGCTCTTAACTGCTGAGCCATCTCTCCAGCCCTTTATCTTTCTTTTGTAAGCACACTTCCCTAACACAGTAGTTCTTAACCTTCCTAATGTTGCAATCCTCATGTTGTGGCGACCTCCAACAATAAAATAATTTTTTGCTGCCACTTCATGACTGTAATTTTGCTTTTGTTATGAATCATAAATGTAAATATGATATGCAGGATGGTATCTGAGATGAGCTCTATGAAAGGGTCATTCAACCACCACAAGGGGTTGTGCCTCACAGGTTGAGAGCCACTGCCTTACCACTTGGCCCTTTCCCCAACATTTTGTGCTTCCTTACTCTTTTTCTAAGCTCCCTCCCACCCTCCACCACAGCCATGTAAACTAACCTCTTATGTGGACAGTTTAAATGGCAGGGTCTTCTCCTTCTCTCCTCCGTTGTCCTCTACTAAGAAGCTATTAAGATTTAGTTTGCCAGATCTCGGGTTTTTCTTTCAAACTCTAATAAATTGTCCTAGTACCTTTCTCCCCCAACAAGTAACATTTTAAAAAGCTTCCATTTATAAAGTCTTTCCCTGTCCTTTGTCCTGACACCTTTCTAGCTATTTTCTCAGGACCTGTCCCAGGCACACGGTCTCTTCTTCCCTAAACAAAAGTTACAGATTTCAGAAAAGCACTGGATAAAGTGGCCAGTGTCTCATTAGTACATTCAAAGTTGCCACAAACATGTCTGCTATTCACATTACAAACCAACAGCCAAAACTTTTAGAAACATACAGTGAGAAATACATTTTATAACCCACAACCTTATTTTTGAGGGAGCTTCTCTCATTTCTGCCAAATGTCTACTCCAAGATAACTGGGTTAATTCTCCTATTTCTATCTCTCATCTTACAACAGGGGTGTTGGGATCACAAACACAGGCTACTACATTACACTTTTTTACATGGGTTCTGGGAATTGTCATCACATTTCTATAGCAAACATTTATTGAGTCATCTTCACTAGCCCTTCTTTTTATATATATCCACTTTTTGAATATATATATATTATATATATATTCAAACAGCTACTTGAGGGCTAGGGGGAAGGACTTGCAAGAAGGAAGTGCAGTCCCAAAGAATTGCAGATGTAAAGATCTGTTATCATTCTCTAGCTCATTCGCCTCATTTTCAACAACTGGTAGTCAGTTAGTAAGTTATTTTATGTCCTAACACTAAACTAACAAAATATAGTCTTATAAACTATACTCTGTGAAGACCAGGTTACAAAATTATTAAAATAGACCTTGAAAGTTCCCTTAAGTCGTAAAACACAGATATACAGAATACATTCTATGTAAAAATCTCAGGGCCAGAGAGATGTCTCATCAGTTAAGAGTACTGGCTGTTCTTCCAGAGGCCCTAGGTTCAATTCCCAGCACCTATTGGTGGACAGGTCACAGTACAGTTCTAGAGGTTCCCATGCCATCCACCTCCTCAGATACCAGACGAACACAGTGAATATATATGCATGCAAAACACCATACACATAGATATTAATTGATTTAATTACATAAAAAGGAGCTGTTTTTAAAAAGAAAAAAATTGCAGTCTTATTCTTTAATAAATAAGGCATTAAGAACAGTAAAACTGGGGCTGGAGAGGTAGCTAAGCAGTTAAGAGCACTGGCTGCTCTTCCAGGGGACCTGGGTTCAAGTCCCAGAGCCCACATGGCAGCTCACACTTGTCTATAATTCCAGTTCCAGGAGATCAAACACCCTCACACAGACCTACATGAAGTCAAAACACTAATGAACATAAAAGAAAAATAAATTATTTTTAAAAAGTGGTGTTAAAAAAAATAGTAAAACTGTCATCCTTAATTATGGTGTTTCCTTTGGGGTCAAGGCATGGTAAACATGAGAAGGAAAATCATTTCCATAGGGAATTGAACCTAGGACCTCAGTACTCTTAACTACTGAGAAATTTCTCTAAATTGCATAGGACTTTTTTCTCTTTTGGCTGGAGCAATGGCTCAGAGGTTAAGAGCCTCTAAAGGATTTGAATTTGATCTTAATACTCATATCAAACAGTTTATAATCAGGTGTTACTCCAGCTCCAGGGGATCCAACAGCTATGGCCTCCTAGTGCACCTTCATTCACATGAACATAATCTCACAGAAGCACACATAAATATATAATTAGAGATGAAATTTTCTCTTCTCCTCCAAGCTTACAAAAATTAATATCCTAAATTATAGAAGGTGTGTGTGTGTGTGTGTGTGTGTGTGTGTGTGTGTAAATTATTTACAGTCAGGCAATAGTAGCACACAGCACAATCTTAAATCCCAGGATTCAGGGGGCAGAACCATGCAGATCTCTGATTCTGAGGTCAATCTGGTCTACAGAGAAAGTTCCAGGACAGCCAGGGCTACACAGAAAAACCCTGTGTGTGTGTGTGTGTGTGTGTGTGTGTGTGTGTGTGTGTTACATATAACCTCACTAGAAAAAGCTTTTCATAACATATTTATTCCAGCAGCAAGATAGCTTAAATTTCTGAAGCTATCTTTTTAAAAACATGTTTTAGACATTAGAGCTTCAAGCATATCACAAGGGCTCTGCACATGATCACATTTAAATGATACTCGCTATAACCATTTTGCTTGCTACTTTAGAATTTTTTTCAATTTTCAAAATTAAGTTTTAATTTTAGTTGAAGGAGTGAAGATGTCAGTTCCAGTATACTTACTAAAGTGTATCTGGAGGACCAATAATAAGGTCTTCCCAACAATAGAGATCATTGTCGTCTATTAAACCTGCTAAAAAGCCTTCCACTGGATTTTTGTTGAGTTCTGTGGAAAAAGAAAATTTCAATAAAAACTTTAAAACAGTTTTTCTCCAACAGGTAAAGTATGACCATAAATAAGCTATAAACTATGAAAACTATTAAAATGCTGCTTCATAACTATAACATTTCCATACAACAAGGAAGCCATGGGTATATTAACCTATCCAGATGGAATTGTTCTGTCTTCCTACATCTACCTTGGGATTCAACCAAAGCTCTTAGCATTCTGGGTAGGTTTTATGAGAGGCAATCAAAATGCAAATAAGGCTGATTCTCACAAGAGATTTTAGTTGAAAGAAAATCAAAAGTCAAATCAAATCAGAAATGGCAAGTTTTCTATAGCCTTTAAGACAAATCCTTAAAAAACAACCAAAAGCTCTTTTACATCAGAATTGTCGAGTTTTTTCAACTCTTACTTACATTAACATCTGTCTGATTGCCATGATGCCTTGAGGTACAATCAACTATGCAACAGGAATAGCTTTCTAAGAATAGCTGGTGCCTACAGAAATAGTGATGGTATCATAAGATTCTTCTCTTCTAAACAGTGTTCTGCCATGAAGAATAGATGATGAGGGCAGAAAATTAAGAATCGAGACAAAGAACTAGTAAGGTAGAAAAACAAAGGCCAACAAAGGATCATCAAACAACAGGTTAGGAAGAGTATAACCTTAAGAGTTTACAGAGATGGACGTAATAAAATAAGGATGTCTTTGTAATGGGCAGATCGCATGAGTTTTTCAAATAGCCTTAAGTAAGTGTAACTGACATTAGAGGTATACTATATATACCTATATAATAGGTATATATAATAGGTATACTATATAATTTGATAATTTTAATATACTTTCATCTTTGAAGGCAGGATAAGAATCATGATAGTAAGTATACACAACAATCACCAGAAAAGTTATTATTTTGTCAAGAGAGCTGAGGACTGACTGGTTCAAACAGGGCAGTGAGTAAGGACAAAACATGTTTAAGAGCAGTTCAGAAAGGACTTGCCAGAAATCTAAATGAGTACATGATTCTCATACAGTACTTGCCCATCATCAAGATAAGCCATCTAATCATGAAAGCAAATATAATACAACACAGAGTACTATAAAATGCCAAACAGTGTACTGGTGACTATGGAAGCACTAACTCCATAACTTTGAGCAATCAAAGGTGGTTTTAGTTCAACAATTACAACTTCATATAGGGCTATTAGGTCCATCTTCATTTGTCAATCTACTGGAATTTGAAATTACTTGGGAGACACACCTCTTGTGCATGTCTGAGGGTGCTTCTAAAACAGTTTAATTTGGAATGTGGTTGGAACTATTCTAAAAGGATTGTGAAACAGAATACAAGACTCATACCCACTCCCATCATTTTACTGCTGTCACATTGCAGCTATCATACCTTCCCAAGCATGACGAACTAAATAATTGATGAACCATAAACAATTCTTCTTAAAGCTGTTTTGATCAATTATTTTGTCCAACTAACAATAAAGTAATTAGTGTACATCACAACATGCAGACAACAACAACAAAATGATAAAAATAAAGAATTAAATTGTATTTTAACACAAAGAACTTCTTTTCATGGATTTTGAACACAGATTTAATAAATCTAATAAGCAAAACAAACAGATAAAATCTGTATTTTAAAATACCATTAAGATATGATTTGCATTTTAAACTTATTATGTTTATAATCATATACCTTTCACTGAATCCCAACTATGTTGCTAGCTACTAAAAAAGGATACACATACACACTTTAGTATTGATGGGAATGGTTCCTTTGAGGTCTAGCTCAAGAACTACCCTCCTATCTTTGAAACCTTTTTAAAAATAATTTATTAAATAATCTTGACTTCTGTTAAAAATCCTATTCATTATAGCTGCAGCCTGTATTGTATTACCTAGCATTTGACTATCATGGGTTCATTGTTCCAGAAAAATATATAAGTAAGGACAATGTGAAATAGGTAACCTAAAAGTAGTACAAGGAATAGGGGTTAAAGAAGTACAAAAGAAGGGCATATAACAATCTTTAATAGCTTTAAAAAAAAAGGCAGGAAGAGCACCACAACTCTGAGGCCAGCCAAGTCTATATTGTGATGTCTAGTCTCAAAAGTTTAAAAAGGGGGAAGGGGGTGCAGCACAGAGGGACACACACATTTTATTCCAGAACATGGGAAGTAGAGGTGGGTTAAGTTGCAAAATGACCGTGACTAATGAGACCCTGCCTTGGAGGGAGAAAGGGAAAGAGAAAGATTTATAGAATATCTACAATGAAGAACTGGGCCTATACTGAACAAAGAGTCATAAATGAAACAAGACAAAATGGCAAAAACTGGAAAGTAAAGGCTTTTGTTAGCCATGTTAAGTTTCAACTTCATACATGGAGCAATGATAACCCTTGGAAGAATTGGAATGTATTTGTTCTTAATACATTTTCAAAAAGTAGGGCGAGCTTGGGAGATTTAAATGTTCAAAAACCAGTTTTAGAAGTTGGATAGATAGCCGGGCGTGGTGTTGCACGCCTGTAATCCCAGCACTTGGGAGGCAGAGGCAGGTGGATTTCTGAGTTCGAGGCCAGCCTGGTCTACAGAGTGAGTTACAGGACAGCCAGGACTACACAGAGAAACCCTGTCTCAAAAAACCAAAAAAAAAAAAAAAAAAAAAAAAGTTGGATAGATGGCTCAGAGCTTAAAAGATGATATACCAGGGAGCTTGAGAGATGGTTCGTTATTTAAGAGCACTGACTGCTCTTCCAGATGTCCTGAGTTCAATTCCCAGCAACCATATGGTGGCTCACAACCACCTATTATAGGATCCGATGCCCTCTTCTGGTATCTGAAGACAATTACATTGTACTCATATACATAAAATAAATAAATAAATCTAAAAAAAAGAAAAGAAAGAAAGAAAGGAAAAGAGAGGAAAAGAAAAAAAGAAAAAGATGATATAGCAGTTGCAGAGAACTTGAGTTTGATTCCCAATACCCATATTAGGTGTAACTCCAGCTCTAGGGGAGACGATGCCATCTTCTGGCCTCAAATGCACAAACCCATATACAGACACAAATGTATACATAGTTAAAAAGAAAGCAGTCATTCTTTAAAAACCATGCTAGGCATGTTGGTACATACTTACAAATAACACAAACACTGAAGATACTTGATGAAGTGGTGAAATGGTTTTGAAACTAGAAAAGGTTAATGGTTGTATAATACTGTGAACATAGATATGTTTATCTACTATTATTTGTATATATGTTGTTTATTACATTTGAACATAGTATATCTCATCTTAGTTCTTAAAATGACACAAATGTATTAAAATAGGAAACACAAGATGAGATACTTATTTGAAAGGGGGAAACTTACTTAATGTTAAATTTCTACAGCACATATATGTTGTATATGTTGGGAGAGGGGCTGTCTTTGCAGAGTTATAGACTGTACTTTGGACCTTGCATACACTAGGCAAGTCTTCTACCACTGAGTGACATCCTCAGAATATATCAGGGTGTTTGCCAGAGAGGAAAGCAGGAAAACAAAGAAGCTAATATGTTTAACAGAGTAAATAGCCAACAATGATAAGTTCACTCTTCTACAGCATGGAAATGCTATCTCAATTAAGGCCATTGGGTTCAAAAAAGAGAGCCAAAACCGTCTTCAGCATAACCAGTAAAGATAACTAGAACAACACTAACAAGGTTAAGGTGGAAAAATGCAAGTGGAAATTGTTTCTCTAAGGTTTCGATAGATAGAAAAATTACAGTAGCCATAGCCACGAGCAAATGAAATTCATGCAATCAAGTAGTTTTATTTGGTTGATTTTTCAGGTTTTTTTTTTTTTTTTTTTTAAGACACGATTTTGTCTTAGTCGGCCTGAAATTTGAATGTAAACTGGCTGGCCTTACCCTTTAGCCTCTTTGCTAAGACTACAGACATATGACACTGTAATGGTTGTGGTTATTGCTGCTGTAGTTTTAAATAGGATCTTCCCTTGCAGCCCAGGCTATAGAATCAGACCTCGCTCTGAGAAATAATCAACTAATTTGGGGCAGGGGGAGAGGCATGAATCCACAAAAACTAAGAGTAAGCATAATAGTGTATACTCTCTGATTTCAGCTTTTGGAGGGTGGGAAAAGAAGATCCTGTCAGACATGTCTCTAAAAAGATGAGAGCATATGAAAAGTGAACAAACATGAATTATTAGGATCAATACAAATTCATAAAGTGTTTTTTTAAAAACTAGGATTATACACCAGAAAAGGTTCAGGGAAACAGTCATCTCAGTATGATGAACATTCCTAATATCCACAATATGGTCTTCTAATACAAATTTACAGCTTACAGTGAAACAGGGTTTTGTGAAGAAATGACAGATTCTAAGTCTGAGGCATAAGGAAAAAATAAATGTGTTAGGCTCTTCTCAATACTCAATAAAACAAAAGCTATCAGTTAGAAGCCCCACTGGCTAAAAATGTTATGAGTTGAGTATTAGTATGAATAATAACCGTGAAGGATAGACAAATGTATTTCAATACATGAGTAACTAACATACACACACAAAACTAACCAGCCATGGCTGTTATAATTAGGTGCTAGTAAACCATTTTGTCATTTTGATTTGGGTCTTATCCCACAGCTGGCTTAATGCCAGCACTCAGGAGGCAGAGGCAGACAGATATCTGTGAGATCAAGGCTAGCCTGGTCTATAGAATGTGTTCCAGGACAGCCAAAGCTACAGAGAAAAAAGGATGGGAGGGAGGGATATACTTCAACCATGTAAAGAATCAATCTCAGGTCAGCAGGCTTGGTAACAACATCTTTTCCACAGAGCCATCTCATCATCCAATTCTTTGCCCACTCTGAGCAAGCAATACATTATTTTGAAAACCAAAGAAAGCAGAAGAACCTTGAACTCTATTATCAAATATTGAAATAAAAATTATGTTATCAAATAACATCTCTCTCTAAAAAACTCCAGTTATGCGATTGTTTATGGAGCCCCTGGGTATGGCTAAGTTGAACATGCCCAATTTTCTGAATTACTCAAACAAATTTAACTTTTCCTAACTCAAAAGACATAGTTTCTTCTTCCTCCTTTTTATCTTCCTACTTTAAGAAGCTGCAGAAATTTAAAGTTTGCCTTCTCTGGGTTTTTGGGTCTTGTTTTGCTTTTTTTCTTTTAAAGCAAGATTGTCCTCTGGCTTAAAAAATAAAAATACATTAAGCTGAAAAGTTTCACAAATGTCACTTTATTACTTTTTCTACATTTTTTAAAATTTCTATGTAAAATGAATAAGCCAAATAAATCTTTAAAAGATAAAAGTCGGCGATGGGCGGCGGCGGCGGCGGCGGTAGCAGTGGCTGCTCCAGCTGAAGGGCCATCAGCAGTGGAACCAAGGCGACACAGGGTCCAGTTAGGCCCTGCGCCCACGACCACTGACCTTCGCTGACCAGCCGGGCGGCAAGCAACTGCGGTTCTGCGGAGCCTTTCGCTGCACGGAAGCCACTTCAGAACTCGGCTGCCCGCCAGTCAGGAGAGACTCACCGCCATCTTGATCCCGGGCTCCAGAGATCGGTCAGACTGAGGTACACAAACATAATCCTAGGCCCAACACCGCAGGGGTCTGAGCCAGACGGGCGTTGGCCTGCACCCAGGCCCTGGGCTGTTCGAGTGGCCATCGGGGCGCCAACCCAGCCAGGAGTTTTTTTTTTTTTGCCCCGGCCGGTGCACGCGCCGCCATTTTGCCTACAGGAGCCAGAGTGCTCGGGAGGGCAGAGACTGCTAACAAGCGTAGCCTGAGGCTAACAAAACGGGGGTCTAGGCCCCAAAAGGCACAGGACTGACCCCAAGAACTGGGCGGCTTGGTGGGCCATCTGTGTGTCAACCAGCCCAGGAGGTTATTAGCACAACAGACTCACCCGGTGCTTTCGCGGAGCGCGGACGCGCACGCCCGCCATCCGGGTCACCTGGCGGACCCAAATAACAGACATAGCCCTAGGGGAACTTTGCTCGGACCTTGGCCTCCCAGGCGTTTGCCTGGACTCAGGGCCCAGGCGACAAGGCTAACCTAGTGTGCGCCAGCCCGGTTGGGGAAATCGGCTGCGCAGCGGAGTGAGCGGAGCACAGGGGAGGTCACAGCAACATTCACCTTCGGAGCTCCCTGGGGGTGCACACGGGTTCCACCTGGTCCACAGACACAATCTGGGGCAAGCCCCCAGCTCAAATCTCTCCGCTTCAGATCAGCCTGGGTGGCCGCCACATCTCCAGGTCCCTCAAGAGGCTAGTGGGGGCTTCCGGGCGGCCAGCTGGGAAAAGTCGGTGTGCTCCGATAAATCCTGCGGGCCCCAGCGGGAGCCTTCAGGTGCCTGCTTTGGGATCTGAACAGCCTGGAAAACAGCACCCTGTCTATAGGCAGTGCAGAGTGTAAGCTGTGCACCAGAGGCCAACGGGGAAGGGGCAGCTTGCACTGGTGAGTCCAGCACTGACAAGACCAAGTAACACCAGTGAGAGCTAGATGGCAAAAGGCAAACGCAGAAACGTCACTAACAGAAATCAAGGCAATATGGCAACATCTGAACCAAATTCTCCTCTACCAGCAAGTCCTGGATACCCCATCACACCAGTAAAACAAGATTTGGATTTAAAATCACTGGTCATGATGCTGGTACAGGAACACATGAAGGTCATTGAGGAGAAAATGGATCAAAAGTTAGAAGCCCTTGCAAGGGAAACACAAAAATCATTGAAAGAAATCCAGGAGAATTCAAAAGCCAACAAGGAGGAAATGCAAAAAACACTTAAAGAAATACAGGAGAACTTTGCTCAACAGGCTGAGGTCATGAAAGACGAAACACAAAAATCTCTTAAAGAAATACAGGAGAACTTTGGTCAACAGGCTGAGCTCATGAAAGAGGAAACACAAAAATCTCTTAAAGAATTACAGGAAAACACAAACATGCAAGGGAAGGAGCTAAGCAAAACCATCCAGGATCTAAAATCAGAAGTAGAAACAACTAAGAAAACTCAAAGGGAGACAACTTTGGAGATAGAAAGCCTTGGGAAGAAATCAGGGGACAGAGATGCAAATATCAACAACAGAATACAAGAGATAGAAGAAAGAATCTCAGATGCTGAAGATTCCATAGAAACCATGGACTCAACAGTTAAAGAAAATGCAAAGTGCAAAAAGCTTGTAACCCAAAATATCCAGGAAATCCAGGACACAATGAGAAGACCAAACCTAAGGATTATAGGCATAGATGAGAGTGAAGATTTACAACTTAAAGGGCCAGCAAATATCTTCAATAAAATTATGGAAGAAAACTTCCCTAACCTAAAGAGAGAGATGCCCATGAATATACAAGAAGCCTACAGAACTCCAAACAGACTGGACCAGAACAGAAATACTTCCCGTCACATAATAATCAAAACACCAAATGTTCTAAACAAAGAAAGAATACTAAAGGCAGTAAGAGAAAAAGGCCAAGTAACATATAAAGGAAGACCTATCAGAATCACAGCAGACTTTTCACCTGAGACTATGAAGGCTAGAAGGTCCTGGGCAGATCTCATGCAGACTCTAAGAGAACACAAATGCCAACCAAAACTACTATATCCAGCAAAACTCTCAATCACCATAGATGGAGAAACTAAGATATTTCACGACAAAACCAAGTTCACCCAATATCTATCCACAAACCCAGCCCTAAAAAGGATAATAGGAGGACAACACCAATACAAGGAGGGAAACTCCACCCTGAAAAAAGCAAGATAGTAACCTTTCATCAAACCCAAATAAGTTAAGCAATCAAATTTAATAAATAACGTCAAAAATGATAGGAAGTAACAATCACTATTCCTTAATATCTCTTAACATCAATGGACTCAATGCCCCAATAAAAAGACACAGACTAACTGACTGGATACGTAAACAGGACCCTACATTTTGCTGCTTACAGGAAACACACCTAAGGGTCAAAGACAAACACTACCTTAGAGTAAAAGGCTGGAAGACAATTTTACAAGCAAATGGTCTCAGGAAACAAGCTGGAGTAGCCATTTTAATATCAGATAAAATTGACTTTCAACCCAAAGTCATCAAAAGAGACTCTGAGGGACACTTCTTGCTGGTCAAAGGAAAAATACAACAAGAAGAACTCTCAATCCTGAACATCTATGCTCCAAATGCAAGGGCACCCTCTTTCATAAAAGAAACTTTATTAAAACTCAAAGCACACATTGCACCTAACACAATAATTGTTGGTGACTTCAACACTGCACTTTCCTCAATGGACCGATCAGGAAAACAGAAACTAAACAAGGACACAATGAAACTAATTGAAGCTTTGGACCAATTAGATTTAACTGATATATATAGAACATTCTATCCTAAAACAAAAGAATATACCTTTTTTTCAGCACCTCATGGTACCTTCTCCAAAATCGACCATATAATTGGTCACAAGACAGACCTCAACAAATATAAAAAGATAGAACTAATCCCATGCCTCCTATCTGATCACTATGGAATAAAAGTGGTCTTCAATAGCAACAGAAACAACAGAAAACCCACAAACACGTGGAGATTGAACAATACTCTACTCAATGACACCTTGGTCAAGGAAGAAATAAAGAAAGAAATTAAAGACTTTTTAGAACACAATGAAAATGAAAACACAACATACCCAAATCTATGGGACACAATGAAAGCAGTGCTAAGAGGAAAACTCATAGCCCTGAGTGCCTCCAAAAAGAAAATGGAGAGAGCATACATTACCAACTTAATGACACACCTGAAAGCCCTAGAACAAAAAGAAGCTATTTCACCCAGGAGGAGTAGAAGGCAGGAAATCATCAAACTCAGGGCCGAAATCAATCAAGTAGAAACAAAGAGAACCATACAAAAAATCAACAAAACTAGGAGCTGGTTCTTTGAGAAAATCAACAAGATAGATAAACCCTTAGCCAGACTGACCAAAGGGCACAGAGAAAGTATCCAAATTAACAAACTTAGAAATGAAAAGGGAGACATAACAACGGAAACTGAGGAAATCCAAAAAATCATCAGATCCTACTACAAGAGCCTGTACTCAACACAACTGGAGAATCTGGAGGAAATGGACAATTTCCTTGACAGATACCAAATACCAAAATTAAATCAGGACCAACTAGACCATCTAAACAGTCCCATAAAGCCTAAAGAAATAGAAGGAGTCATAGAAAGTCTTCCAACCAAAAAAAGCACAGGACCAGATGGTTTCAGTGCAGAATTCTACCAGACCTTCAAAGAAGAGTTAACACCAATACTCTTCAAACTATTCCACAAAATAGAAACAGAAGGAACACTACCCAATTCCTTCTACGAAGCCACAATTACGCTGATACCAAAGCCACACAAAGATCCAACAAAGAAAGAGAACTTCAGACCAATTTCCCTTATGAACATCGATGCAAAAATACTCAACAAAATTCTTGCCAACCGAATCCAAGAACACATCAAAACGATCATCCACCATGATCAAGTAGGCTTTATCCCGGGAATGCAGGGTTGGTTCAATATACGGAAATCCATCAATACAATCCACTACATAAACAAACTCAAAGAACAAAATCATATGGTCATTTCATTGGATGCTGAAAAAGCATTTGACAAAATTCAGCATCCTTTCATGCTTAAAGTCTTGGAGAGAACAGGAATTCAAGGCCCATACCTAAACATAGTAAAAGCAATATACAGCAAACCGGTAGCCAGCATCAAACTAAACGGAGAGAAACTTGAAGCAATCCCACTGAAATCAGGGACCAGACAAGGCTGCCCCCTTTCTCCTTATCTTTTCAATATTGTACTTGAGGTACTAGCTCGGGCAATTCGACAACATAAGGAGGTCAAAGGGATACAAATTGGAAAGGAGGAAGTCAAACTATCATTATTTGCAGACGACATGATCGTCTACCTAAGTGACCCAAAGAACTCCACTAGAGAGCTCCTACAGCTGATAAACAACTTCAGCAAAGTGGCAGGTTACAAAATCAACTCAAGCAAATCAGTGGCCTTCCTATACTCAAAGGATAAGCAGGCTGAGAAAGAAATTAGGGAAATGACCCCCTTCACAATAGCCACAAACAGTATAAAGTATCTTGGGGTGACTCTTACCAAACATGCGAAAGATCTGTATGGCAAGAACTTCAAGACTCTGAAGAAGGAAATGGAAGAAGACCTCAAAAAATGGGAAAACCTCCCATGCTCATGGATCGGTAGAATCAATATAGTTAAAATGGCCATTTTGCCTAAAGCACTATACAGATTCAATGCAATACCCATCAAAATCCCAACTCAATTCTTCACAGAGTTAGAAAGAGCAATTATCAAATTCATCTGGAACAACAAAAAACCCAGGATAGCTAAAACTATTCTCAGCAACAAAAGAAAATCTGGGGGAATCAGTATCCCTGACCTCAAGCAATACTACAGAGCAATAGTGTTAAAAACTGCATGGTATTGGTACAGTGACAGGCAGGAGGATCAATGGAACAGGATTGAAGATCCAGAAATGAACCCACACACCTATGGCCACTTGATCCTCGACAAAGAGGCTGAAAACATCCAATGGAAAAAAGATAGCCTTTTCAACAAATGGTGCTGGTTCAACTGGAGGTCAGCATGCAGAAGAATGCGAATTGATCCATCCTTGTCTCCTTGTACTAAGCTCAAATCCAAATGGATCAAGGACCTCCACATAAAGCCAGACACTCTGAAGCTAATAGAAAAGAAACTGGGGAAGACCCTTGAGGACATCGGTACAGGGAGAAAGTTTCTGAACAGAACACCAATAGCGTATGCTCTAAGAGCAAGAATTGACAAATGGGACCTCATAAGGTTACAGAGTTTCTGTAAGGCAAAGGACACCGTCAAGAGGACAGATCGGCAACCAACAAATTGGGAAAAGATCTTCACCAATCCTACATCAGATAGAGGGCTAATATCCAATATATATAAAGAACTCAAGAAGTTAGACTCCAGAAAACCGAACAACCCTATTAAAAAATGGGGTACAGAGTTAAACAAAGAATTCTCACCTGAAGAACTTCGGATGGCGGAGAAGCATCTTAAAAAATGCTCCACTTCATTAGTCATTAGGGAAATGCAAATCAAAACAACCCTAAGATTTCATCTTACACCAGTCAGAATGGCTAAGATTAAAAATTCAGGAGACAGCAGGTGTTGGAGAGGGTGCGGAGAAAGAGGAACACTCCTCCACTGCTGGTGGGGTTGCAAATTGGTACAACCACTCTGGAAAGCAGTCTGGCGGTTCCTCCGAAAACTGGGCACCTCACTTCCAGAAGATCCTGCTATACCACTCCTGGGCATATACCCAGAGGATTCCCCACCATGTAATAAGGATACATGCTCTACTATGTTCATAGCAGCCCTATTTATAATTGCCAGATGCTGGAAAGAACCCAGGTATCCCTCAACAGAAGAGTGGATACAAAAAATGTGGTATATCTACACAATGGAGTACTATTCAGCCATTAGAAACAATGAATTCATGAAATTCTTAGGCAAATGGATGGAGCTAGAGAACATCATACTAAGTGAGGTAACCCAGACTCAAAAGGTGAATCATGGTATGCACTCACTAATAAGTGGTTATTAACCTAGAAAACTGGAATACCCAAAACATAATCCACACATCAAATGAGATACAAGAAGAAAGCAGGAGTGGTCCCTGGTTCTGGAAAGACTCAGTGAAACAGTATTTGGCAAAACCAGAACGGGGAACTGGGAAGGGGTGGGAGGGAGGACAGGGGAAGAGAAGGGGGCTTACGGGACTTTCGGGGAGTGGGGGGGGGGCTAGAAAAGGGGAAATCATTTGAAATGTAAATAAATTATATCAAATAAAAAAAAAGACAAAAAAAAAAAAAAAAAAAAAAAAAAAAAAAGATAAAAGTCATTATTTTTGAGGTAATCTCATGTAGCAAAACTGAACCTGTTCAAAGCTCATAGTAAGAGTCAAATATAAAACGGGGCGTGGTGGTGCACACCTGTAATCCTAGCACTTGGGAGGCAGAGGCAGGCGGATTTCTGAGTTTAAGGCCAGCCTGGTCTACAGTAGAGTGAGTTCCAGGACAACCAGGAAGAAACCTGTCTCAAAAAAACCAAAAAAAAAAAAAAAAAAAAAAAAAAAAAACCCAAAAAACAACAACAACAAAAAAAGTCAAATATAAAACACACGAGAAACACATTAAGAGAATCCCTGTTATGAATATAACTAACAGAAGCTACATGTGAGAAATTATAAGGACAAGACCTGGGATTGTAAGCAATTTTCTATAGAATCGAAACATTAAAGAGGTGAGAGATGTTTATGAGTTAACTGAATATATGAAATCTGACTAGATAACAGATATTAAGAAATATCTGCCAGGCAGTGGTGGCATATGCCTTTAATCTCAGCACTTGGGAGGCAGAGGTAAGTGAGCGAATTTCTGAGATCCAGGCCAGCTTAGTCTATATAACAAGTTCTAGGATAGCCAGGGCTATGCAGAAAAACCCTGTCTCAATAATAAACAAACAAACAAATAACAATGATAATAGTAATAATAAAAATAAACATTTTGTTTTTTTAGACAAGGTCTCACTGTCTGTCCCTAGATAGCCTGCTCTGCCTCCCTAGTGCCGCAGCACTAGGGTTAAAGGCAAAAATCATGACCCCAAACTTAGAGTCCCATCTTTACAGCAGATCCTCTTTGAATCTTTTTTTTTTAACTTTCCATCTTTGCAAGTTTCTGGTTTTCTGAGGCAAAGTCTCACTATGTAGTCCAGGCTAGCGTTGAATTTATAATCCTGCCTCAACTTAGAATTGAAATTACAGAAGTGCACCATCATACCCAATTCTTTAAACCATTAAGGTAACAGATAAAACCTTTTATCTAAATATTCTGTAGATTCTCTTAAGTAAATTATGATTTACCAAAATAATGTTACCACTCTATCACAGGAATTGCTACACATCTACTGTAATAGTGTTGAGAAACAGAAAAGAGGTGTGTTTTGTAATTAGTGTAACTACACAAACAATCATTTCCGCAACCTTCATTAATAAATCAATATTGGAAAAATACCAGTGGTGGTTTGAATGAGAACAGCCCTCATAGGCTCATGTTCATATACCTGGTTCCCAGGTTGTAGAACTGTTTGGAAGGATTAGGAGGTATGGCCTTAATGGAGGAGATGTGTCAGCAGCAGTGAGCATTGAGATTAGCACTGTGTCTCTTGCTTGCTGTTTAAGAGTCAAATTCTCAGGTGTTCCTGCCACCATGCCTTTATTCAACCATCATAAAGTCTAATCCTCTGGAACTGTAAGCCCAATTAAATACTTTCTTTTATAAATTGCCTTGGTCATGGTGTTTTTTCACAGTAATAGAAAAGTAACTAATAAAGTGATATATCAACAAACAACTGCAAAAATTTTATTACATTTCTACTATAGTTTTTTTTAAAGATCCAATCTAATAATCTTTATAGATTTCTAATCAACATTAAAACTGCTTACAATTAGAATATTTTTCTTTACATTTGAGTCATAGGCTACAGTGAGCTGACTTCCTAACTGGTTAAAAAAAGGGGGGGGGTACCATGGAGCAGACAGGCAAAAAACAGTCATTCCATGTTTATAAAGACTTTCTAATATTCTGCCAAAAGGATTTTCTTCCTTAGAATTAACAGGTACATTCTACCACCTACATCTGACCATGGTGTGTCATTCTCAGGTTAAATAAAGCTGTTCTGTTGTCAAAGTCATCTAAATTCTCATTCTTTCTCTCTCCCTACAAACTTAAATGACTCTTATATTCTAAACATATCCTGATGAGTTTATCTAGACATATCCTGATGCCCTTTGTATGTTGTAGCTTGTGCTTAAATACAACATCATCAGCATACTTCTCTGCTGAAATCTGATGCAGCAGGAATTCCTGAGAAAAGAAGACCATATACATTATATGGTATTATATGTCAGGACTAAGTCTGCATTTCAATTCTCCTTAGTCTTGCCAAATTTAGTCATCTCATTTTTTTTCCCATGCTTCATTTTCTTATCCATAAAGTAGGATAAAACCTATAGTGGTATTATAAAACAGAAAAATAAGATGTGTGCATATAAGTGCTTGAGTCTGGAAGGCAAGGACCAACAGCTGGTGGTTTCAGTTTTGTGACAGGGTCTCTCGCTGAACTTTGAGCTCACTGATTTGACTAAATTGGCTAGCCAATGAGCTCCAGGGCTGCCCCCAGCCCTTCTAGCATTAAGTCCCTGCAGGGAATCTAAACTGGGATCCTCTCAAGCTTTGGAACAGGCAATTTACTGACTGAGCTGTTTCCTCATCACCAAAAGAAGACACAAAATATTGTCCTATCTTAGGATACATGTAGAAAATGTTAATTATCCATTGTCTTCCCATAGTCTAACAAATACAATGTTCTTTAGAATCTCAAGAACAGCCTCAGGAAGTAGAAGGAGGGTCTTTGAGTTGACGGGTAGTTAAGACAGCATGGAGAGCCGGGCGGTGGTGGCGCACGCCTGTAATCCCAGCACTATAGGAGGCAGAGGCAGGCGGATTTCTGAGTTCGAGGCCAGCCTGGTCTACAGAGTGAGCTCCAGGACAGCCAGGGCTATACAGGGAAACCCTGTTTTGAAAAAACCAAATTAAAAAAAAAAACAAAAAAACAAAACAAAACAAAGAATCTCAAGAACAAGCCTATACCTTCGCTACCACCTTTTAAGAAAAATACTAGCCAGCTCCAAACATCATCCAAACTATGTTTCTAATGAGAGTTGCTGTGAGCCCTCCTCCCCTGACTCCCTGCTTACAGTAAAAATATTCTAACTTCCAATATTCCTGAGGGAAGACTTTTTTCCTCACCATTTGTAAACCTACAAGACATCTATTAATACATGCTTAAACCTGTATTAAAATGTTTACTAAACTCTGTCTGCTTCATAATATGCTGTCTAGTCCTGACTTCTTTTCAAGTCAAATTCACAAATGCTGGTTTGGCCTGAGTCAATTTTCCTAAAACTCTTTGGGAATATGTTAGGCTGCTGAGGTCGATGGTGGGAAACTTCCTCCTTTACCTGTATCTCAAAACGCTGACAATAAGATACTGTATAAGGTTACTTTTAAAATGTAGTTTAAAAAATAAAAATGACTAACTATAAAAGTTGAAGCTAGAGAAATGTCTCAGTGTTTAAAAGTCATATAGAAGCTTTCTGTAATAAATACAGCCTAAACTAATTCACAAGAAAATAAAAATATAGAATAAATAGAACATATTTGAGCAAGAAGTACTAAACTTAAAGCAATAACATGGGCACCTAGGAGAAGGAAATCAAGTAAAAAAAATGTGGGCAGAAGAATCAAGTTGGTCTCAGATTTATTTCTCCATAACAATGCATAGCTGGTAGTGACAAAACTACAGAATTCTAAAGCAAAGTGTGATACAAAGAATAAGGAAGTCAAAGAAATCAAACTAGGATGAAGACAAGATTGTGGATGAACCTTAGAACTTGTTTCTTAATTTTTTTTCTTTTTTACATCATTTATAGTGTGAATGTGTACACTGCACCATACTGTACATGTGGAAGTTAAAGGACAGCTTGCAGGATTTAGTTCTCCCTTTCTACCATACGAATTGAATTTAGGTGGTCAGGCTTCGGGACAGGAACCCTTACCCAGTGACCCATCTCTCTGGCCTGCTTCTTGTACTGCTAAAAATGAATTTTGTAACCCGAAACACAAATAATAATTACTGAGTCCACACAAACACCCAAAACTAAAAATATTACCACAAGCCTAAAAATATACATGATTGCTCAGCAGTTAAGAATATTTATTACTTGTGAAGGTACCTAGGTTTGGTTCCAGCAACCAAATCGTGGCTCATAGCCATCTGTAACTACAATTTTCAGAGATCAGATACCCTCTTCTAGACTCTATGTGCACCAGGCATGCACACAATATACAAAAATATATGCAGGTAAACCATACATACAAAAAAAATTAAATGGCAAATTAATACATATGTATGTGTACTTTTATATATATACATAGATTGGTTCAATCTCTGTAACTGCATGGACTGATGATTTGGTCAAGTACAAAAGTACTGTTTTTATCTAAAAATTAAATTGATGAGTACCAAAATAATTTGGATGGATATTTTTTGGTTGAGACAAGCATGACATGAAAACATAAGTCACATAGGTCAGAATAACAGTCACCTATACAGAAATATATCACCTTGAATAACAAAGTAAAAATACTTATATGATTAAGTAGTAATATATTTTCATGCAACTATAGAATATTTATAAAAATACAAACAGTATACAAAGCAAACACTCAAATATATGTATTCTAAAACACTGTTGAGAGAGCTAGAGCAATGACTCAGTAGGCAAAACACTCATACATATGATGTAAAATCATTCTTTTGAGAGGAGGGAGGGAGGGAGGGACAGAGTGTGGGAAGGAGGGAGACAGAGAGAGGAGGGAGAAGGAGAGGGAGGGACGGAAGGAGGGAGGAGAGAGAGAGAGAGAGAGAGAGAGAGAGAGAGAGAGAGAGAGAGAGAGAGAAAGAGAGCATTGAGAGCTAGAGAGCTGGTTTAACACCTAAGAACACTTAGTATTCTTGCAAAGGACCCAGGTTCAGTCTTAGCATCTATGTGGCAGCTCACAACCACCTATAACTAAAGATCTAAGAGGTCCAATAACCTTTTCTGGCCAAGGGTGGTACACTTACAAATATCCAGGCAATATAATCATACACACACAATAAACCTATTTAAAAAAAAATCAAGCCAGGTGTGGTGGTACAAGCCTTTAAAGCAGAGGCAGGCAGATCTCTGAGTTCAAAGCTAGCCTGTTCTACAGAGCAAGTTCCTGGACAGCCAAAGCTAGAGATTTCAACAGCCCCTACCCCTGCAAATCTTCCACTACTTCTTAGACCTAGGTGTATGGGAGAAAATAATCTAAGCTAAGCATCAGGCCATACCAGGTTCAATACAAGGCATATCAAGTAAGACAGTATTGAACCAGCTATGATACACTCTATTATGGTTTAAAAATATATGAAACATCATGTATGTTCACGTGTGGAGCATTTGGCCACCAGCTGGTGTTGCTGTTTTGGGAAGTTGTGAAAATTTGAGGATTGTGGCCTAACAGGTGGAAGTGGACTGGTGAGACAAGGCTTTAAAGGTGATAGTAATTTCTGGTTCTAGCACAAATGCTCTGAATCCTGATCCATTAGGCTATAAAGAGCTCCAGGAGATTTATCTATTTTCCTGCTGCAACACTATTCCTGACCATGAAAAACTATACTTTTTAAAACCATAAGCAATTGGGTGGGTGGTAGGCGGTAGAATCTTGGCGGGGGGGGGGGGGGGGGGAGAAATAGAACCATAATTTTACTTATTAAGTCAGGGCTATAACTTATTTGACAGTGTTAGTCACCGACAAGATGTGGAATCAAACAAATCTACCGTAATTTGACCAGAATTCCTTTCTCCTAACAGAAACAAAAAATAGTATTGTGAGTAAATGTATTGTTTCAGTTATAAAACATTTGCTTATATGTGTATACTAAAATGCTAGCCAAAATACCTTGCTGTTATTTTGTTTTGTTTATTTTATGAGACAGGGTGTCTGTGTGTATCTCTGGCTGTTCTAGAACTTGTTCTACAGACCAAGCTGACCTCAAACCCAGAGATCTGCCTATCTCTGCTTTCCCGAGTGCTGGGAAGACTTCCACTTCCACCTAGCCTACCTTTACTGTTTCTATGATCAATTTAGCAGCCAGAGAAACCCCTATAAACCTAAATCGTGTTGCTGTTCATATGGAAGCCTAATCTCACTTGGTGAGGGCCTTAAAAAGTCCTTCAGAATTTACCAGTATCTCACTCCCACCTTCTGTCTCTGGGTTCAGCTACTCTATCATTTTCCTGCAACATTCTCATCTATATCCCCGTTGCAGATGCTGCACTTGTGGTACCCTTCACACATTCACATTCACTCCCTCACCAAGCATTCTTAAATGTCACCCTAACTTTAATTATGACTCCCATGTTCTTAGGAAATGTAAACTTTTCCTTTCCACTTAGTATTCTACTACATTTTATTAATTGTGTTTAACTCCTTTACTTCACCTAGAATGCTAGTTCTGAAGGAACATGAATTTTTGTTTATTAAAGCCCCGGGATCTATTATCTATGGCAATAAGTGTTTGACAAGTTAATGGTTGGTTAAAAACAAAACAAACAAAGAAACAAAAAAACCCAGAAACATCACAGGAAGCAGTCACAATATTGATAATTAAGTAAAATAGTTTAGAATCCTTAAGAAATTCTGAGACGTATATTTACACCTCAGGGGGAAGAAGACAGACAGAGAAAATTAACACAAACTTGCTCATGAGAGGACCTGCTCCATTAACAAGTGAAATGGCCTTTTTTATTCAAAGTCAGAGTAATAATCTCACACATTAACAACAACTAGTCACAGTCCCATTATCCACTACAGCCTTCAAGTCTGAATAAAGATCAGGAGCACATTGTTCACCATCTTCAGTTCCCCACCCAGAACAAACACAAAGAACAAATTGGTACTCTGGAGAAATTCTTGCAAAAGAACTTTTCATTGTGGTACACATGAATGATAGAGAATACATCAGTCATAACGTCAAAGAATTTCATCTATTCTGCATGGTAACTTACTCAATAAAAAATAACCTTTATAGACTTTTAATGACTATAAGTAAAAAGTAATTAATCATAAGTAAAAAGTAATTAATCATCCTTTATTGATACACAGAAACATACACAACAAACAGAATTCTACTATGTGCAAGCAGTTTATATATCTTCAGAAAGAATTATGATTGAGCTTTCACCAAATCTCAAGTCATTAACAAAACACAAAATCTGACACAAAGACTTAATCAAAATCATTTGTTTTTGTGTTCACAGAGAATAGATTTTGACATGGCTACTCTACAACTGTTTTGAACCCATCTTCTCAAAAACAACATAGCTTCACCTTTTGACATTACAAGTACTAAAAGCATTTGTAAATAAAAGCCTGCTCACATACATACATAACAAAACTGAATGAAGTGGTGAAGCCACTATCAAAATGAAACTAACAAACAAAACAAATCCACATTATAAGTAGTAGTCCTAATACTGAAGAGAACAAACTTAGTAAAGATTATCAAGAAAATAACATATCAGAACAGAACAAAGGAAGCATTTAGTAAATAATGAAATGGAGCCGGAAATGAAGATGGGCAATTATATAACTAATGCTTAAGAAAGAATTCCAAAAATTAAAGCATATAAGATAGCTAAGAAATTTTCCTGAACCCACCGATCGAGATGGCTTACCACTAACAGGAAAAATGTAATAGAGAATCACACCAAGAGTGAGATACAGTCTAATAAAGTTACTGAACTTCAAGGATAAAGAAAGAAATCTGCCAATACCCAGGCAGAAGTAGGTCACCTACAAAGGGGGAAAAAAAAAAGTCAGGCTGGTCCCAGACTTCCCTATAGTAACCCTATAGGCCAATAGATAGGGGAACAGTCTGTTGGGTTTTAATGAAAAAGAAGTGTAGCTCCAATTCTGACTTTTAATTTAAATATTAAAATATTGTCAGACAAAACATCCTTTCACTTGAAAGCCATGAATAGTACTTCAAAGCTAAGAATGTTGAGAATATTGCCTTCAGGCAACCACTCTCAGAAAAGATACTTGATAAATATAATAGACTGAAGTGTATTAAGGCTTCGGCTTTTCTGTAGCAACAGGTTACTGTACAGGTCAAGTACAAACAGCAAAGGACCATCATTCTAAAATGCACTCAATTTCACATTTTAGCTTATTTGAAATCAGCATCCATATTACAACTGATGATGTCGTGGCTTGACAACATTTATCCATGTTAGCAGTTTATTGCATGTTGGCTTTATTAAAGGAAAATAAAACATTAAAAAATTGATGGTATCCTAAACAAAATGAAATAAAATATTATTGTAAGATGAGAAGAACAATGAGGGCAAATTAAAAAGTAATTTTAAAAGATGATAAAAAACCAGGCAGAAACACAAGCAACAACAACAAAAAATGACTAATATTACAGAAGTAAACCCACATTATGTGAACAAGTAAAAGCATTTTAAATTGGGTCATCCCCCCCCAAAAAAAACCCAAAAAAACAAAAAACAAAAAAAACCTAATCCTGATCCATCTACAGGGTCTACATGAGACAAACCTAAAAAGGTGACTTTGAGAAGTTAAAAGTAAAAGTTAGACAAAAAATGTATCAGGCAGATATAAACATTTTTGAAACTCATTAAAGAAAAAAGCAATGAAACATTGAGAGCCAAAAGACAGAGTCACTTTTTCTAGTGATCAAACTCCAGCCAGACATCGTGACCAACACCTCTTATCCCAGACTTCTAGAAGGTAGAAGCAAATAGATTCAGAGTTCAAGGCCAGCCAGGGATACAACATGGTAAAACTTCCAACATTTTTTAAGACCCACAATCTAAGTCCTTTCAACTGATCATAAATTAAAATTAAGTACTGAGCATTCAATTAAATGTTAGAAAATAAAAAGGCTAAAAAACAGAATAAAGGAATTTCAAGATGTCTTAAAGTACTTAGAGAACAGATGCCTCCATAATTTTAACTCTCACTGGAGCTGAAGCCAGTGAGAAGTCTAGGCAGGTAAGGGTGTTTTGTTGCTAAACTTTGGGACTTGAGTTCAAAACCGAGAACTGATTTCCACTACACATGTGCCCATGGTACACATAAGCTCACATACACACAAACCTACACAAAATAAATGTGTAATTAAAAGCAACATGTGACAGCACACACCTTGAATCCCAGTGCTCTGGAGGCATAAGTAGGCTGATCTTTTGGGGGCCATCTCAGTCTAACAAAGGAAATACCAGGCCAGCCAAGCCTACATAGTTAAGACTCAGTGTTTCAAAACAATAAAGGAGCTATATTTGATGGCTCAATATTTTAGATGGCTCAATATTTGAGAGCACTGGTTTTTCTTCCATAGGACCCAGGTTCCATTCCCAGCACCCACACGGTTGTCTGTAGTTCCAGTTTCCAGAGAATCTGACACTCTCACACAGGCATACATGCAGGGGGAAAAATCTAGGTGAGGTGGTACACACCCTTGATCCCAGCACTCAGGAGGAAGAGACAGGTAGATCTCTGAGTTAGAAGCCAGCCTGGTCTTGAGTAAATTCCAGGACAGCCAGAACAACTCAGAGAAATCCTGTCTCAAAAAAATAAGTGTTTTTTTTTTTTTTTTAAGTTAAAGTTCATCATTAGCTACATAGTGGGTTGAAAGTCAGTCTGAGCTATATGAGACCCTGTTTCATATATTGATAAATAGAAAATACAAATATCAACTTATTTCCCCATCAATTTGATATTGTAAGGGCGGAGTGTTTACTGAATCATGAGAGCTAGAAGTTCAGATCATAGTCACCCACATAACAAGCCAGGTATCTTGCACACACATGTAACTTATCCCAGCTTCAAAAGAATCACTGAAGCTTACTGACTTACACCCTGGCGAAAAAATCATGAGCTCTAAGTCCAAGGCCTTTTTGGAATAAGTGTGGTCTCGTTAGAGGAGTGTGTCACTAGGGCTTTGGCTTTGAAGTTTCAAATGCTCAAACAAGACTCAGTGTTTTTCTCTATCTGCTGCCTGCCAATCCACATGTAGAACTCTCAACAACTCTTAACACTATGTCTACATGCCTGCCTGCAAACATGCGTCCCAACATGACAATAGACTAATCAAGCTCCAATTAAATGCTTTTTTTTTTTATAAAGAGTTGCCATGGTAATGGTATTTCTTCACAGCAACAGAAAACTGACACAGGCATACAATGACAGGCGCGCGCACACACACACACACACACACACACACACACCCCTCTTTAAAATTTCTGTGAGTAGAATAGGTAAACAGTGTGTAAGAGCATCTGATGCGCAAACATGAGAACCGATGTTTAAGTCCCCAACACCAACAAAAAAGCCAGGCAAGAGCCAAATGTATCTGAAACCTGAGTGTGGAGTAGAGACAGATGGGTCCAAGAAGCAAGCTGGCCAGATAGCCTAGGCAAAAGAAGAGGTTTGTTGGGCTGGGTAGCACACATCTTTAATTGTAGCACAGCAAAGACAGGCAGCTAGCTATTTGTAAAAATCTAGACCAACCTGGTCTGCACAGAAAGTTTCAGCTAAGTGAGGGCTACATGGTGAGAACCTGTCCGCTCGCATCATAAGAAAGAGAGGGGGGTAAGGAGGGAGGGAGGGAGGGAAGAGAACAAAAGAAAAAGAAAGAGAAAGAAAAAGAAAGAAAAAAACCTCTTCATGCCTGTGGTACATTTTCACTTTGCTATTTGGTCCTTGTGCTGATTAAGTTTTAAAAAAAACTATTTTAAAACTTTCTTTCTTTAAGGACTGTCTTAATGTTTGGTTTGATACTGCAATTTTTTTTGAGGAAAATATTTGCTTTGATTCACACAGTTTGAAGGCATAACATCCATTAAGAATAAAAAAAAAAGTCAGTGGCAAGAATCTAAGGTGAGGAAGACACAGTGGCAAGAATCTAAGGCAACTGGTCATACACACAGTGTCTACCACAGTCAAGAAATAGAACAGAGAAACATTAATGCTATAGTTCCTACAATTCTTTAATAAAATTTTTATTCACAGTATTTCCTTCTATACTTAAACTTTTTACAGTCTATGTTCCTGAGCTTTTCAAGCATGTTCTCTTCCATAATTTTATTAAAGTACATTTTATATATGTTTGTGCTTCACTTTCCCCTTTTCCTTTACATAAACCATAAAATTTTTTGAGACAATGTTACTGAACACTCCTGGCTAGCTTGAACCTTGAAATGTAGACCATTTCCTTCTGCCTTTCAAGTGCTGGTTAACTTACAAACTTGTAAGAACTCATTGGGGGATTGAGATATATACGCTGCTTTGAAATTTTTCCTTTATTTGTATTTAATTTTAGCTTGAACTATTTATATCCTGTACAGACAGATACTACTCTTTCCTATCTAAAAGAGCACACTGTTAACTGAAATATTGCCTACAAATGTAGTCTCCTCATTAATATTGGCATTGTAATTTTTTTGTCTTCCTTACAGACCTTCCCTTATATCAATGTTTTTGTAGACTACAGGATCCATTTAACTCATTTACAATAAATACTGTTTTTCAAATGTTGACTATTTTATTAACAAATGAAGTATTTTGGAAAGCATTAATTCATTAAAATAATTTAGTTCTGTGGGTATACTTAAAATACTATATTTTACTAAAGATTGTTTGTTTAAATTATTTATATTTACTTGTGTCCACCTGTGAACATGCAACTTTGAGTGTGTAGAGGTCAGAGGACAACTTGTGGAAGTTAGTTCCCTCCTTCTACCATGAAGGTTTGAACAAGCTATGCTTTAAACTCTATAAGGCTTGGTGGCAAGTAAGTGCCTTTATCTACTGATCCATTGGTTCCTCAAATAGCATTTCACATATCTTTAACTACTTTTAAGTTATTGGCCTTTGATTCAAATCCAATTCTTCTCTAATTGTCCTCTTTAAGTTTCCAACCTCTCTGTGGTTTTTTTGTTTGTTTGTTTGTTTTCTTTTGTTTTGTTTTTTGGGTTTTTGTTTGTTTGTTTGTTTGTTTTTGGATTTGGTTTTTTTTGAGACAGGGTTTCTCTGTATAGCCCTGGCTGTCCTGGAACTCACTTTGTAGACCAGGCTGGCCTTGAACTCAGAAATCCGCCTGCCTCTGCCTCCCGGAGTGCTGGGATTATAAGCATGTGCCACCACTGCCCGGCTATTCTCTGTGTTCTTTAAAGAGGTTTTGACCCTAGATCTTCTTTACAAATCTACCTTAGACCTATCACTTCTTTCCCAATAACCCAACAGAACCCTCACTAAGATCTATCTGATTCTCCTTTAACCACTATCTCTCTAAAATATGTCCTGAGCTTATACACTAAACTGATACTGAGTTTAACTTTCTACATGTTTTAAAAAAGACATTTAAAATTTTTATGTGTAAGAGTGTTTTGCCTGCATGTATGTCGGAATAACACATGCTTATCTGGTACCAGAGGAGCCCAGAAAAGGGTGTCAGATCCCTTGGGACCAGACTTACAGACAATTGTGAGCTATCCTGTATGTAGGTGGTACTGAGAATGAGGCTAAGTCATCTGGAAGAACAGCCAGTGCTCTGAACAACTGAGCCATCTCTCCAGTCTCTTAAAAAAACTTATTTTTATGATGTTTAATTATGGGAATGGAGTGAGAGGTATAAGTGCAAGTCCCCAGAGAGTCTAGAAGAAACCATCAAATCCCCTCAATCTAGACTTACAGGCAATTATAAGCCATCTCATGTGGGTGTTGGCAAACTGAATTCCAGTCCTCTGAAATAGTAAGCACTCATAACTGCTGAGCCAAGTATCCAGTCCCTAATTTTCCGTATCCTAGTTTAAAATAGGAATGAGTGCACATATTCAAAGTCAGGGAGACTCTAGATAGACTTCCCAAGTATTTCCTGTTTCCAACTCTACAAAACCTATGTGACCTGCTCCAGCTTTACAATCAATCCTACAACTATAATTACAACTTTTTTGTTGTTGGTGGTATTGTTTTTGTTTTTGGACTTGGGGTTTTTGAGACAGGGTTTCTCTGTATAGCCCTGACTGTCCTGGAACTCACTCTGTAGACCAGGCTGGCCTCGAACTCAGAAATCCACCTGCCTCTGCCTCCCAGAGTGCTGGGATTACAGGCGTGCACCACACCGCCCGGCTTATATTTAACTCAACTTATTTGTAATTTCTCTACTACTTCTTTCTATTCAATACTGATAAGGAATTCAACTTTCTATTACACAGTTACAATTTCACTATAAGAACCTTTATCTAGATATTGAACACTAAACATCCTTTAAGGCCTTAAAAATCATCTGTTTCAGATTAAAACTATAAAACTCTTTGTCTTTCTGGGATATGCTTTAATAGTCTAGGTAGGTGGAACCTGTGGAGGCTAACACCTTGGGAAAGAAAAGATGACTTACTTACAAGTTTTGAACTCATTTACCTAACTTGAATGAATACCCAGTATTTCTGGAGTATTACAAGGGTGAGTAAAATAAACTAGCTATAGGAATCACATTGTAACTTCACAAGCAATACATAAAAAACTTGCACAATTTAAAAACCAATTCTTACAGTTATCTCTCCAAGTGATAGCTGTAGTAACTGAAGAAATCACTAAGTAATTAATTCTGTGTTCAATAATGACTTAACAAATATTAACAAAGAGGAAGAATGGCTCAGCAGTAAAGAGCAGCAAGTGCCTTATTCTGACCCCTGTGGATGGGCAAACACACAAAAATATAAATATTTTAAAATGTATTTGTATTATTCTTATTTATGTACATGACCAAGACATGTATATGCAGGTATCCAAGGAGCAGAGAGGAAGGTGCCAGATCTCTTAGGACTGAGTTACAGACAGTTCTGAACTGCCTGGCCCTAGTGCTGGAGTGCAAAAGAAGCAAGCCCTCTTAATTACTTAGTCATCTCCCTAGCCCCATAAAAATAAATCTTGGGGGAAAAGCAAATATTGACTAATTCTCATGAAAAGTCTCTATTCTTGTCCTAAACGGTTTCCACATTCTACACATTTAATCTTCCTGAGTCTCATATACTAACTACACCACCATCTTTCTGTTTCAGATGAACTGATCATAGCTAAATAAAGCTTTCAACACAGGCAGTGATTAGAATCCCATCTTAAATTTTCTCAAAACAACAACAACAACAACAAAAACAAAAACACTTCCAGTTCCCTCCTGTGTCAACCATTCCTTCTCCACTAAATTTAATCTCAATATTAAATATGCTAACAATTCTGCAATTTTACCAAAACAAAAATGAAACACCCTAGCTTCAGGTGCTTCCTTTTGCCCTTTGAGGTACAATTTAAACAGTTGTTTTCATTTCCTATACTCACTTTCCTTTCATTCTCCCAAGCTCAGACCAAGCTTTGGCCCACTTCACTGAAACTGCCACCCTCAAAGTAACATTCATCTCCAGTGGCAACCTCATCCCTACCTTACCTGACCTCTATGTAAAACTTCCTTTGCTTGTCTTACAGACCAACCAAATTTGATTTTGTTTTGTTTTCCTCACTCTTTTCCTATCCTCCATCAGTTCCTGTGACTCTTAAAAAACTAGTGCACAAAGATTTAAGTTCTTTGTATCTACTACTTATTTCCTTATTGAACCATGTAGCCTCAAGAGGAGAGAGAGAGAGAGAGAGAGAGAGAGAGAGAGAGAGTAAAAGCCAACATTCACCCCACTAATACCAAGACCCCATGTGCCCCAGGCAATGTAAGTCCCTCTGCCCACTTCAGAGCTTCTGTGCTGGTTCTTCTCTCCACCTAGAAAGCTAGTCCCTCAGACAATCAACATGCTACCCCCAACCCATCCACATCACCAATCTTCTCACTCATCACTAATAGGTTAGAATTCCTAACTTAGGGCTGGAGAGATGGCTCAGTGGTTAAGAGCACTGACTGCTCTTCCAAAGGTCCTGAGTTCAAATCCCAGCAACCACATGGTGACTCACAACCATCCGTAACGAGATCTGACGCCCTCTTCTGGAGTGTTTGAAAACAGCTAGTGTACTTACATATAATAATAAATAAATCTCAAAAAAAAAAAAAGAACTTCTAACTTAATTGTCTAGCTCATTATCTCTCTTATGCTAGCAAGAATTTTATGCTGTTCATTCTTTGACTTACTTTATGTTGCTATTCTGGGAAGTATGCACTCAAATTATTTGGTAAATTTGGAATTAAATCTAAAGCTTTCATTTTATATATCAGAAGTTTAATGCTAGCAAGTCAAAATTTTACATGATCCTATGACTTAAAATATTGAGACTATAACCAGGGCAAGCCCTCTTGGCCTACATAGGAAAAAGAGATAATTTTACTACTGTTTTTCAAACTTTTATTTTTGCAGGTGGGGAGGGGGATCCCACTAGTAAATTTCTCTTCAACTGCAACAGATAGCCTTTTGTTGCTAGAGTAGCTACCTCTGGGGGGGGGGGAATGATTATTAGTATTTAAAAAAAAACTAGGGAAAACAAATGTTAAAACTCCACTGGGTTTCTAAAATAACAGTAATGCTTTAAGACGGGGCCAAGTCACTATTCAAAAGTAAATTAGATTTGTTAATGTGAGGAATTAATAAGAAAGAACAAATATAACAAGAAACCCAATCAAGAAATATTTTCTTTTTTGGAGGGGGGTCGGTTTTTTTCAAGACAGAGTTTCTCTGTATAGCCCTGGCTGTCTTGGCACTCACTCTGTAGACCAGGCTGGCCTCGAACTCAGAAATCCACCTGCCTCTGCCTTCCAAGTGCTGGGATTAAAGGTGTGCGCCATCACCACCATATTTTCTTAATTTCTTAAATCAATTAGTGTCTCTGTGTGTGTGTGTGTGTGTGTGTGTGTGTGTATGTGTATGTGAGTGAATGCCACTAGAAAAGGAATTTTTTTTGCAATATAAAGTGCATACTACATGAGTCCTTTTCCTTTTTCACACTTTCACAAATTGAGTTCATTCCTAACCATACATCTAAATAACCTAAGCATATGATTTTCCTTTCCTAATTTTTTGTTTTTCAAGATAGGGTTTCTCTGTGTATCCCAGTCTGTCCTAGAACTTGCCCTGTAAAGCAGGCTGTCCTTGAACTCAGAAATCTGTCTGCTTCTGCCTTACCACCACCCAGTAACAGCTTTTTAGTAATGTAAAAGAAAGAAAGAGAGAGAGCGAGCAAAACAAAAAACAAACAAACAAACAAAAAAAAAAAAAAAAACAGGGCTAGAGAAATGGCTCAGAGGTTAAGAGCACTGACTGCTCTTGCAGAGGTCCTGAGTTCAATTCCCAGCAACCACTGTGGCTCACAACCATCTGTTATGGGATCCAATGCCCCTTTCTGGTGTGTCTGAAGACAGCTACAGCGTACTTATATAAAAAACAAACATACAAACTTTTTGCTCAAATGAAGTACTTGGCAGGTCTTCTTTATGAGTTGCCAGCATCGCAGCTCTTAGTAAAGGGTTATTTGAACACAGGGATAAGGAAGCATTACAACTTAAGTGACTCCAGGCTACAGTATGAATACACCAAATAAAAGGATGGTTTGTATTATGGGTAAGTAGAACGGGACAATTTGGGAGTTCATCCTAATATTCAGAAAGGTATACAATTTAAAACTCAAAAATAGTCTACTCTGGAATTGTCCATTAACTTTCACATATTGAGGTTTATTTCAGGTAAATGCAACATCTGAAAGCAATGTGATGCTTCAGACTACTAAATGATTCCGATCTTAGTTCAGAATCCCAGCACTCAATGTAACACCCGGGTGTGGCAGTATACTCCTGCAATCTCTGTACAAATAGAAACAGTAGAATCCTTGTAGTTGCTGGGCAGCTTTTCTAGCTAATCATAATCAGCAAGTTCCAGGTTCAGTGGAAAATACCATCTTAAAAATAAAAAAAATAGTAGAAAAAAATTTTAAAAGCTGGATATAGTGGTACCTGCCTTTAATCCCAGCACTTGGTTCACTGAGGCAGTTGGGTCTCTTGAGTTCAAGACTAGGCTGGTTTACAACAAAGAAATGAAGGTCCAGGTCAGTAGGGGCTACAGAGAATTCCTGCCTCCTCCAAAAAAAGGAGGAAGAGGAAAAGAATCAACAAAAGAAGAAGGTGGGAGAGAAAAATAGAATTAGGAGTACTGGCTACTCTATCAGGGAACCTAGTTTGAATCCCAACACATGGCTGCTTACAACTATAATTTATTCCAGAGGATACCTTTTTTCTGGCTCTTAGGCAGGAGGCAGAGGAGTAGTTCATAGAGGCACACAAGCAGGCAAAACACCCACACATACAGAATAAAAAGTAAAAATAATAAACAGTTAAAAAGTAAAATGAACTAACCATAGGTGGATTGCACCTTTAATGCTAACCCTCAGGAGGCCTAGAAAAGTGGATCTATCTCTGAGTTCAAAGCCAAATGGTGCTTGAACATACTGAGTTCAGGACAGTTAGGGCTACTAAGTGAGACATTGTCTTCTTTTTTTTTTTTCTTTTTTAAGTGGGGTTGGGGGTGTGCTAAATAAAGTATTAAGTGACAGATGAAGATATTTAACCTGACACTGAAATCTGCCTATACATACATGTACATAAACACGTACACCGAAACACTTGGTTCTTTACTATGCCCTCAGATAACTTGATTCTAAAACATCTTAAGATGTCTAAGGGTGTTGTGCTGTTAATAACTTTATTGTTATGTTAATAATAAGTCATTGTGCTTCAAATCCCAGGAATTATTCTTTTATCTGCCCATATTGTCTCAGTATAATCTGCCCAATATGAAGTCTTTCAAGCTACCAGTACAGTGATGGTTAATTATTTGCTTGCTTTTACTATGACAAGGTGTTCTAAATATTTCCAGTCCTGGACTTATAGTCATTGCTCTAGGTAGTACTGCTTTTTTTCAGTGGGGAAAAAAATCAATATGTTGTTGTACTTTGTAACCTATTCTCTTGGAATTGTTTTTTTCTTTTTTGGGGGAGGGTGGGGAAGAAGGGGGAGGAAGGGTATGTGTATTGGGTGTTTTGCCTGCTTTTGTGTCTGTTCACCAAAAGCCTGCATTGCCCATAGAGGGCAGAAGAGGATATCAGATCCTCTGAAATTGGAGTCACACAATTGTTATATCCTATGTAGGTGCTGGGAACCAAAACCAGGTTCTCTGCAAGAGTAACAAGTGCTCTTAACCACTAAACCATTTCTCCAGCAAATTTATTTCTTCACTTTATTCTAGTCAATATAAAACACCCAGCTAACTAATAAGACAGCTTTGCACAAAACTAATCTACCCCATTCTAATAAAGACTATCCCAGATTAAGGAGGTAGAAAAATAAAAGGCAAAATTCAGCAGAAAATACTTTAACTTGGAAAGACAAAGTAAAGCTTCTTTTCTTTCTGAAGCCATCATGCCATCCAGACTAAGGAAGATCCAAAAATTACCACAATTCAAAACTCAGATAAGCGTGGTTAGGTGCACTTAATATGGATACTAAAGATCAAGCTTCAACTTGCAAACATGCGCATTAAAAAATTGAATCAGTTTACAAACAAATTATTTCATTATTAAAGTGGCATGAGACATTTGGTGTTCTCCCAAAGAACCTGGGTTCTGTTTCCAGCACCCATTTCAAGGTTGTTCACAACAGTCTGTAACTCCAGTTCCAGAGAATCTGACACCATCTTTTTTGGCATGTAAGACATCTGCACCCATGTGGTGTACATAGACATAACCAAAAATAAATCTTTCCCAAAAAATGTCTTATGCAATCTGACACAATCCAGGTATCCAGAGGGGACAGGTAAAGTGACAATACTAAACAGCCAGACACAAATACAATAAAGTGCCAGATTTAATGGTATATGCCTTTAATTCTAGCCCTTGAGACACAGAGACAGAGGCAGACAAAGGCTGATGATGTCTATGTGTTCCAGACCAGCCACCTAAGGATAGTTAGACCCTGTTTTAAATTTTTTAAAAAAAGGAAAAAAATTAAATCCTGGCCCCCAAGAGTATTTAGTATCCATTCCTTTATTATTTTCCTTACATTTCTTTAACTGTATAGTTCGCTGAAGTTTATAAACACTGTGTCTGGTTAATCTTATTATATAATTTTTAAATTTTATTTGCAATATTTTATCATACAAATCATGTACTATAATAAAATCATAAAATTAAAAATAGTTGGGCATATCATTATATATACATGGCATAATATTCAGTAAAGATGCCATTTAAAATAAATATAAAGAATGAACGTTTTCAATCTAAGTCTTGACCAAAGTCTAGTGGCCTAAAAGTTTAAGGGTTGCTTAACTTGGATTTTAATTCTATTCAACTGTCATTTTATAACAAGAGATATAGTAGGGTTTTTTTTTTTATTTGTTTTGGTTTTTGAGACAGGGTCTCTTTATATAGCCATGGCTGTCATGAAACTCCCTATGTGAATCAGGCTGGCCTCAAACTCAGAGATCCTTTTGCCTCTGCCTGTCAAGTGCTGGAATTAAAGAAAGGCATGTGCCACCATCCCTGGCCCTCTTTTTTAAAGAGTTATTTATTTTATACACACATACACACACACACACACACACACACACACACACACAGTTGCTGTCTTCAGACATACCAGAAGAGGGCATCAAGATTCCTATTACAGATGGTTGTGAGCCACAATGTGGTTGCTGGGAATTGAACTCAGGACCTCTGGAAGAGCAGTCAGTGCTCTTAACCGCTGAGCCATTTCTCCAGCCCTCTCTTGGACACTTAAAAAGAGATTTAAAGAATTAAGTAGGCAGGTCTAGGACGCAGTACTTGCCTAGGAAGCACAAAGTCTTCTGTAACAATGTACAATAAATACATAGTAAATAAAAGTTTCTTCAGTCATAGCACCAACAAGCATTTGGTATTACATTGCTAGTGCTTGGAAAAACAAACAAACAAACATCTCCAGATTTACCAAGACTTGTTTATGCCTCTAATAGTCACCTATTATACAACTCTCATCTTACAGGGGAGTATCTCTTGCTGATCTTCAAAGCATGACAGCAGAGATGGCTTCAGTATGTTGACACACGAGTAAAAATAGAACAGATTTCAGGGACTCAAAATGAAAAAGGCAAAGGAAGAATATAACAAAACCACAAAATGGAGATGAGTTCACATAATTTGCATTTAAAGTGCTGAATAACTCAACTGTACCTTTTAAATAAGTTTTACTAAAAGTAGCACCTATTACTGATATTTCAACAATATAGAGTTCAGAATTGCTTGTCAATACAACTTTTAATTTTACTTTTAATTACATGATTTTTATGTGTGCTTGTACATGTGCAGCATACCACAGTCAGAGGACAACTTGCAGGAATAGTCTCTCCTCCTATCATCAAGTAGGTTCAGAGGATCAAACTCAAATCATCAGATATAGTTACAAATGCCTTTACCTGCTAAGTCATCTCATTAGCTCAACACAATTTAGTTTTTATAAATTGATTTTATACCATTAATCTGAAGACTAATTTTAACTCTCATGGATGCTTTCTACTTTCTCAAAGGCTTTACATGAATATTTTTATACTAATTAAATAAACACTAAATTTTAATAATGCTAGTTCACAATAAGTATATATACTAAATACATGAATTAGACAGCCAATCATGCTCAGGTCCCACTGTTCATCATAGATGAATTGCTGCAGTAAGTTTTCATAAGTAAAGCTTGCAGTTTTGACAAGAACCAAAGTGAATACAATGAGGAAGATAAGTAAGCAGAGGTGAAGGAGAAGGAGAAACAAAAATGTCTGAGGGAGGGCTGGAGAGATGGCTCAGCAGTTAAGAGCACCGACTACACTTCCAGAGGTCCTGAGTTCAATTCCCAGCAACCACACGGTGGTTCACAACCATCTGTAATGAAATCTGATGCCCTTTTTTGGTGTGTCTGAAGAGAGTGACAGTGTACTCACATACATAAAATAAATAAATCTTTAAAAAAGAAGATTTAAAAAAGAATGTTTGAGGAAAAAAAAAAAACACTGAGAATGCTAATTTGACTAGAAATTCTATTATCCAAAAGATTGCTTAGGTGCTGGAGAGATGGTTCAGTGTTAATAGCACTAACTGACCTTTCAAATAACCACAATTCAATTCCCAGCACCCATAACTAGCTATGTAATTCCAGTACCAGAGAATCTGATGACCACTTTTGGACTCCAAGAGAGAATAAAAAACTTATTTACAATATAATGTGCCAGTAGCCCAAAACAAGTATTCCTTTCCTAACATCCCCAAAAGAGATTAAAATTAAACGGATTCTTTTAAATGACATTTTGTTCTGTTTTGTTTTGTTTTGTTTTGTTTTGTTTTGTTTTGTTTTTCAAGACAGGGTTTCTCTGTACCTGAAACTGGAAATCCACCTGCCTCTGCCTCCCAAGTGCTGGGATTAAAGGCATGCACCACCATTGTCAGGCAAAATTAAACAGATTCTTATCACTACAATTCATTTAGCATATATTTACTTAGTATCTACAATATGCCAAGTTCTACAAATACGTTGTAATAAAATGTAGTAGTTATTAATGCTGCTCTTAACAGCTAAGGTTATCTTATTGGGCCTCAACATAATTGTGACTAGGTGTGTGGCTAACATAACACTGTGACTAGATGCAATTAACACCGTAAAACTCACAATGCATCAAAATCATTTGTAGTCAAGAGTATTTAAATTACTGTGCAGGAGCTTCCAGAAAGCTCTACCAACATTTCAGATGATGGTTACTCTGTTACTCAGTAATATCATGGATTAGAGATGCTTGCCAACTTTAACAAATAAAGAATCCCCTGTGTTTGAAGCCATTGAGATCTTAAGGTTATTTGAGGTTTCTCAAAACTTTTTGGTTTTTTTTGTTTGTTTTTGTTTTTTTTGTTTTTATTTTTTGTTTTTTTTTTTTTTGAGGTAGGGTTTTTCCATGTAGCCCTGGCTGTCCTGAAACTCTGTAGACCAGGCTGGCCACGAACTCAGAAATCTGCCTGCCTCTGCCTCCCAAGTGCTAGGATTAAAGGTGTGCACCACCACCACCACCACCACCACCACCACCACCACCACCACTACCCAGCTTGCCTTTTTGTTTTTTTAAGGTTTGTAAGTCCCACACCCTTTCATGAGCATTTATAAGTAGTTACCAATTGCTGGAGGAGGGCTTCATGAAGTTCCACCCCTCTCTGAGGATTCATAGGTAGTTAGTGGTTGCTGGAGAATGGTGAGACATTTTCCTCAGTGGTGTAACCACTGGTAAGATATCTATGCTCCTGTAAGTAACACTGGTACATACATACAAATATACATACTGACAGACAGACAGACAAACAGACAGACAGACAGACAATCAATACAAGGTGCTGAAGAGATGACTCTGCAGTTAAAAATGCTGGCTGCTCTTCCAAAGGATCCAGGTTCAATTCCCAGAACTTCTGAGGCAGCTCACAATTGTCTGTAACTTCAGTTCCAGGATACTCAACACCCCCACAGAGACATATATGCAGTAAAAGTACAATGCAAGGCAGAAGCAGGTGAATCTCTTTAGTTTGAGGACAGTCTGGTCTACAAGAGCGAGTTCCATGACAGCTACAGATACACCTAGTGTCAGTTAATTAACTAATTAATTAATTTTACGAAGGCTCAACACAAGGCTATGTGTAAGTTACAAGGTTACCTATGACTAGGTATCTGACTTCAGACTGGTTAAGACACCCTAATACATCATTCTATTTAATTTTTAGAAAATGGTCATTCAGCTGGGCGATGGTGGCACAGGCCTTGAATCCCAGCACTTGGGAGGCAGAGGCAGGCAGATTTCTCAGTTCGAGGCCAGCCTGGTCTACAGAGTTAGTTCCAGGACAGCCAGGGCTACACAGAGAAACCCTATCTCGAAAAAAACAAAAAGAAAGAAAGAAAGAAAATGATCATTCAAACCCACAGAAAACTTTCTAAATTCTGTTCAACTAACTTAGTGATTGATTATTCCCTTCCTGTTCTTGGTACAACCTTATTATACATAGCAATGTCATATTTTTTAAAGCAATGTCTTAATGTAATTCCAAGTACTTTGAAAGTAAATAAACCCAAGTTAAGGAACATAGATACAAAGCTACAAATACAATCTTTTGGGAGTGGTGGCTCATGTCTGAAATCCTAGAACTGGAGAGGGTAAGGCAGACAGGAAGATAGGAAAGACTTCAAGAACAATTTAGGCTACATGGTGTTTTTTTTGTTTGTTTGTTTGGTTTTGGTTTTTTGTTTGTTTGTTTGTTTTTGAAACAACAAACAGGGTTTCTCTGTATAGCCCTGGCTGTCCTGGAGCTTACTCTGTAGACCAGGCTGGCCTTGATCTCAGAAATCCGCCTGCCTCTGCCTCCCAGAGAGCTGGAATTAAGGGCATGCGCCGCCGCCACCACCACCACCACCGGGCTCTACATAGTGTTTCTAAAGGTCACTTTTATAGGTGGGAAATTTTGCTCAGTTGTTAAAGAGTACTAGCTGCTCTTGCAGAGGACCCAGGTTCTGTTCCTACCACCCACATGGGCTGCACACAATCATTTAATGCAAGCAAACCAAACACTTGTAAACATCAAGTAAATTTTTAAAGGGTTCTGGGGGCTGGAAAAGTAGTTCATCAATTAAGAGTCCAGGCTACTCCTCCTGAGGACCCAGGTTTGATTGCCAGCACCCACTTGACAGTTCAGAACCATCTCCAATCCCAGACGATCTGAGCCTTCTTCAGGCCTCAGCAGCACCAAACATGCCTATGGTACATGTACATGCAGGCACCCACACACCAGAGCATAATTTTGTTTCGACACCTTTTGCTTTGTTTCAAGACAGGATGTCTCTGTGTAGCCCTGGCATTCCTAAAACTCACTCTGTAGATCAAGCTGGCTTCAAACTCAGATTTTCCTGCCTCTGCCTTCTGAGTGCTAGAATGAAGACATGTGCCACAACCACCCAATTTATTCGGGTCCTTATGGCAGGTTAGGTATACAGCTTTCTGTCTTCTGGGGAAGTGGGGAGTTTAAGAGACTCCAAAACATGATACTTAAATTGTTGCCACAAGAGAGAAATAACAGGAAAGCAATAAGCAAGTGGTTTTCAAAAACTATCTTTTTATCTCTCCACCAAAAGCATGTGGACTGTGATTGTTTCAAACAGATATTTATGTTAAACTGATAGAAATTCATGAAGCTTTCCATATTTTTACGGATTTGTATTCAGCTATAATGAAAAATGAAATTATGGATTTCACAGGAAAATAGAGAAAATTAAAGTATATTCAGTTAACCCAGACACAGAAAGATAAATAGTATACTTTCATATGTAAATCTTAGTTTCTAGTTGTTAAATATGTGAATTTAAATGAAAGCAAGATGAGAGGCAATAGGACACAGATATGAAAGCAGATGGACTGATGGGAACAGACAGGTTGATAGAGATATGGGTAAGAATCAGCCAAAACTAAGTATATATTAAAAATGCTGTAAGGAAACCTATTACTTTAGAAGCTAATTTTTAAATTAATACTTTTATAACAGTATGTCACAGATCATATTGGTGCCAGTAGAGCCCAGAAGAGGACATCAGGTCTACTTGAACAGGAGTTACAGACAGTTGTAAGCCTCCCTCCCCTACCATGGGTACTGGAAATGTGGAGTCCTCTATGTAAGTACCTTTAACTATTGAGTCATTTCTCCCATCCTTTTTAAGTAATATTTTCTTAAACATGTGGACAATATTGATAAAAGTAAATGGTTTTCAGACTGCAGTCTTTATCCAAACACATCCACATATCTCTAGACTACAAAAAATAATTGGTTTACAAGAATATGGATTAGTTTAAGCCTTTGGCCAATTTTTGGGTGGGGGGAAGTGCGGGAGAAAAAGAGGGAGGGATGGAGGGATAAAAAGAAAAGAAAAGTTAAACTCATCTTGGCAAAGCTGAATATGGCAGCAAATCTCAAAATGGGGTAGTGGTGGTGCATGCCTGTAATCCCAGCACTCTGGGAGGCAGAGGCAGGCGGATTTCTGATTTCGAGGCCAGTCTGGTCTACAGAGTGAGTTACAGGACAGCCAGGGCTATACAGAGAAGAAACCCTGTCTCAAAAAAACCAAAACTAAAACAAAACAAAACAAAACAAAAAACAAAAAACAAAAAACAAAAACAAAAAAGAAAAGAAAGAAATCTCAAACTGCATTTACTGCCAAGGATCTATAAAGCAGTTATATATTATCTAACTGACCTACTTAAAGTAAACTTAGGGTAAACATCTTCTTGAAATGAAGTCTTAGGATACTTAGGTATCACTTAGTAACAAAGGATATTTTCAAGAGCTTAGTGTTCTGCATTGGCTGGTGATCCCTCTCCACAACCTAAGTGTGCTAGACCACTTTTAAGTATCCCCAAGCAAGGGTTGGGACAGGATTTTGCTTTTATTCTCCTGGAAAAAATAAAAACAAACCCCTGCCCAACTCGCACTTGTGTGTGTGTGTGTGTGTGTGTGTGTGTGTGTAGCAGAGAAAAACAAAACATCCAGCTGATGTTCCTTTTCAACTAGTGTCCCAAAAGGAAAAACTTTCTCCTCCACACTGTCTTAAATACCCTTCAACGCAAAGACCCTCCTTCCTGCTTACTTATGTTCACTGCTTGTGGGCTGATTACTTGCTCACTGCCTCTTGACCTCGCACTGACTTTGGTTCTTGGAGTAAAGGTGTGTGATAGTGCTGAGATACACCACCACAAAGTCTTTTCAGTAAATATCAAAGTCTTTGGGGATTCACAGTATGATCAAATATCCTGCAACACTCAAGTGCTGTGGGCCATTTCAACTTTACTGTTTTGTCTCACCCCTAGATGCCACAGCAATAGTTTACCCAACTCTCTAGTATACTATTTTATAGCAATTACAAAGATTGACTGCCTTCTTTACTAAACAAAAGCATTTTTACTAGTGTCTAATAAACCCAATATTTAAAGACAATTCAAATAAGAAAACTACTTTGAAAAAGAATTAATTCTTAGGACAATTTTCTAATTGTCATTCTAGTAATAAAGGACAGATAGGCAAGTAGACAGATGTTCAATATAATATAAAGATAACTAATTTAGAAAACTCTCAATGGAGTTAAATTTTACCTAAAAGTAGGCTGGAAAAAAGGCTCAGTGGTTAAGAGTACATGCTGCTCTTCGAGAACCTGTGTTTAGTTCCCAGCACCCTTGTAAGGTGGTAATTCCACCAATTTCAGCTAAAGAGAATCAGACACCTTCTTCTGGCCTCTGCAGGTATGTATACCTGGCAAACACATATATATGAGTACACATAAATACATTTTATACACATACACACAAATAAAACACTGGAGGGAGGATGTGGGGGTGACACACTCCTTTAATCCCAGTGATAGGGAAGCAGAGTCAGATGCATTTCTGTGACTTAAGGCCAGTCTGGTGAACAGAGCTAGCTCCTGGACAGTCAGGTTTACACAAACAAACCCTGTCTTGAAAAAAACAAAAACAAAAACAGTAATAGCTAGAAGTGGTGGCATTCACCTTTAATCCTGACAATTGGGAAGAAGCGGGATCTCTGACTTTGAGGCCAGCATGGTCTACAAAAGAAAGTTCCAGGACAGCCAGGCTACACAGAAACCCTGTCTTGAAAACCAAAATAGATAAAAATATGAAAAAGCTGGAGATGCTTTAGCTGTTGGCAGCACTTGCTGTTTTTACAAAGGAACCCAGACTGGTTCCCAGGACTAACATGGTGGCTTTAGAACATCTGCAACTTCAGTTCTAAGGGATCCAATGCCTTCTGACCTCTGCTAGCACCAGGTATGAATGTAGCACATAAAACATACGTGGAGCCGGGCAGTAGTGGCGCACGTCTTTAATCCCAGCACTTGGGAGGCAGAGGCAGACGGATTTTTGGGCCAGCCTGGTCTACAGAGTGAGCTCCAGGACAGCCAGGGCTACACAGAGAAACCCTGCCTCAGAACAAAACAAAAAACAAAAACAAAAAACAAAAACAAAAAACTCATACATGGAGGCAAAACCACACATTAACACTCACACACATTGGGCTGGGGAGATGGCTAAGATTTAAGAGCACTGTCTGCTCTTCCACAGGACCTGACTTCAATTCCCAGCACCCACAAGGCAGTTTGAAACTGTCTATAACTCCAGTTCCAAGGATCCAACACCCTCACACAAACATACATGCAGGCAAAACATCAACACACATAAAATATAAAATAAACACACATTAAACAAACAAATCAAAAACATTTTAATAAAAATAAATCTTCTTTGAAAATTTTATCTATAACATTTTGAAGTAATAAAGGATTCATAGAATATTTCACTTTGGGCATTGTTAATTCTCCAATTTAAACTATTTATAAAAATATGCACCCAGGGACTGAAGAAACCGTTTAATTAAATTAGAGGATCAATGTTATCTACTCAAACCACTATAAAATAACCACATTATCTTCAGAGTATTGTCTTACCCTTCCTACAGAAAAAAAATAACTTTTTATCTAGCTCATTTTAAAAATGAAATTATGAAAGAACCATTTTAAAGGAAACCAGTCACAATACCTCCCTTTTCGCTCCAATGTTATTTATTACTTGACCCATAGGGTCTATACTGTAATTTAAAAAAGACAATAGTCTCCAAGGGCCCCCTGGAATGATACACACAGTAAGTGAAAAGTATTCTAGTTAGAGGAAGGCTGAGAAGAAAAGGGAGTATAACAATCAAGACGGAGATGGGTAGGGCATATGTTTCAGGTATTTTGGCTTTTGATTGTTGTTGTTTCCCCTGTTTTCATTTTTATACACAGTTTCCTAGCTGTCCTAACATGCCATACGTGCCTGGCAGAGTTTGATCTCTAGACCCATAGTAGAAGAAATGAACACATGTAAGCTTATATGTAAGCGTATGTGTATGTGCCCTTACACACACATTCATAGCCACACCATATACACAATAAACAAAACTTTTAATAAGAAATTAGAAATGAGGACTGGGGTGATTGCAGAGTATGTAAAAGTGCTTTTTTCTGCCAACACAAGGACCTAAGTGCAATAAATTAAAAAAAAAAAAAAGCAGGGCATGGCCATGTATGCTTGTAACCCACACATAGAGAAAAGATAGAAACAAGCACATATTAATGGAGCTCACTAGCCTAGCTAAGACCTTAATCTTCAGGTTTAGTAAGAGACCCTGTCTCAAGGGCTGATACATAAACCAGACAGCGATAAAGAAAATGCCTGATGAGTCTCCTATGCTGCACAGGCCTGTACCTCCATGCACATATTACATATGCAAGTACAGGCATACAAATGAGTGGTAGGGACGGGGGGGGGGGGGGGAGACAAAAGGAAAGGGGAAGGGAAGAAAGAAAAGCGAAGAAAGTAAATTTAAAACGATTGCCAAAATGAAAAATTAAATGGTCAGTCTAAATAATAAAACAGGCATAGATGAAAACCAAGCTACTAATCTGGAAAATAAAGGTGAGGATGAAGTGGAAATATCTGGTTTCTTTAACAACTCAGTTGTGTCGTGTTTTTTTTCTGCAAGCTGTTGTGTGAGAGAACATGCATGTGCTGTTTTGCTGAAAACAGACACTTCAGAGGGTACATGATGTTTAGAAAGGACATAAATAGAAACTCACAATGAGGACACTCTTGCACTGCTACATGCCCGCAATGCTTTCCTGGTCTTAGAAACACACAAAAGAACTTCTCGTGGTATTCCAGCTCATTCTGGCCACTTTCCTGACTTGTGCCATTTGGCAGAGTCTTGCTGTTTCTGCTGGATCATGCTGCCACTACTGATTCATGTTTGGTACTTGCTATTGAAATGGACTGCTGATATCCTAACATCAAAGAATGGACTCGTCCCAAGGAATTACTTCTGAACAGTCCACAACACCCTTTCCTATTATCCTTCTTTTTCCCCTACCCCTGGTTGATAGGTTAGAAGAAAGGTTGAAACATTTAAGAACCCTAGATAAAGTAGATTTTGAAAAATCTAAGCCTTCAGAAGGAAGTCTATATGGGTAAAAAGAGCAACATTTAAATTTTGTCAAGCCTTCACAATCATGTGACCCAACTCGCAGCATTAGGAAAGTTGAGAACCACTGGTATAAGGGGAGTTCCTAAACAATATAGCAGTTAGTTATTTCTGGGTGAATGATTTAAAAACAAACGGCAAAAACAAACAAAATAAATGGCTTTGTCCTCCCCTGTCACAACTGCAGAGCTGGTGGCACCAAGAAACAACAGTGAACGTGTGAAAACTCTGCAGTGGTGGTAGGAGTTTTTAATCAAGAAGTTATTTCACTACTTTAAAAAAACATATACTAATGGGTTACCAACTTCTCACAGTATCTTAAAATTGAAGTGTGAGTTTTTGTGCACTTACTAACATACTAATTTACCAAGCATTGACATATAATATGATTGGCATTTACTTAAGTCAGTATATCTGGGTTTGATTTGTTGGCTTATGACTAAATATTTTTAGTGTGCCAAGTCTATAAAGTGTTCATATGCCTTTACAAATCAGATTTACTCAAGAATGTTAGGAAGTGGAATTCAGAGTTCTACTTGTGAAGGAGCTTAAAGAAACAGAAACATTACTGTTAAGTCAGTGATAACCAAGTTACAATCCGGGAGAACCACAGAGGATCAGTGCCTTCGTCAGCCAGCATCAGAGAAGCTTCCTCCTGCAGCAGATGGGAACAGATAGAGATCTAACCAGACATTACACAGAGAGTGAGAGACACTGGGGCCCGAAATTGGATGTCTCCACCAAGCCCTCCATCAGCCCTAAATGGAATGTCCTCCCCTCTGGGTTCAGGGGACCTGGGGGAAGAAGATGTTAAAGAGCCTAAGAGCCAGAGGGGGGAGGACACCAAGAAAACAGGGTCTTCTAAATCAGCTGAGTAAAGCTCATAGGAACTCACAGAGACAGAGCAGCATGCACACAGGGCTTACTCAGGTCTGCAGCAGGTCCTCTGCGGATACGATATGGATTCTAGTTCAGTGATCCTAAGGGATTCCAGAAGGTATGGACAAGTGTGTCTGATTCTGTAGCCTTCTCTTGGATCTTCTCCTTCTGTTGTTTTGCCTTAGACAACTTGGATGCAATGATTTATCTTATTATATTTTATTGTTATCTCTTAGAATCCTATTCTTTTCAAAGGAGACTGAAAAGGAATGGAGCCACACCAGAAAGGATATGGGGAGGAACAGAGAGGAGCAGGGGAGGGGAAAGCCTGATCAGGATATATTATGCAAGAAAAATTAATTTTCAATAAAAGGAAAAAAAACCTTTCCCCTGGGCATACCCTATTTCTGCAAAACATAAAGTATATGGTATATTTTAAACAGGATCTGTGTACACTGTTAAGCTGCTATGTGGTAAAAACTTCATTCCTATAGCAGGTCCTCCAGATAAAGCTAAAAGTTAAAACACATGCTGTGGCAGGTCGACATCCAATTACTAGAACTAAGCATGTCAGAGATATAATTAGTTACGACACTAGGACAGGCATGCATGTTTCAACACACACAGCTCAACGCTTTGGCACTGTATGAGAGAGGACTTAAACCAAAGACTTAAAGAAAGGTTACAGAGTGTGTATATACTTGTTATTATTATTACCTAAAACTTGCCACACCAAATTATTTCTTTTAAGTTATAAGCATATTTGATTTGTATAAACATCTTTTTAAAGACTTCTCAGGAGAAATGAAAAAAGAGAGAGAGACCTACTCCCCTCTTTCTCTAAGCCTTCCACATTAAAGAAGTTTATGTAAGAAAATTTGTTTGATAGAAAAAGAACAGGACTGGTGGGGTTGTTCAACGGACAGAGGTGCTTGCCACCAAGGTTGACAACCTGAGTTTGATGCCTGAGACCCGCATGGTTGAAGGAAAGCATCCAATCCCATGCACATGCATGTGCACGCGTGCACACACACATTAAATATAAATAAAGGGAAAATATGTACCTTCCAAAGAAGTTGACCAAATGCACTTATAAATTCTGATAAAATCCTAAAATCTAATTACAGGCTTCTCAATCATGAATAAATCCAAATCTTGAAAATAAAACACATGAGGCAACACGACTTGATGTTGACAAAGTCTGTCTGAGAGATGTAAAGATACCTGCCCCTCAAACCAAAAGAACTATGTAAAAAAATTAAATGGAAGATGATTCTATCAAAAAAACTTAGTAGTAAATCACGACCAATTAGATTTTTATCCAATAATAAAATCGTAACATTAAAAAGATGTTAAGAGGCAGAACACGGAAGCACACATCTGTAAGTTCGTGGTGCTGAGGCAGCGGTAAGCCTCCCACAGGTGGCTGGCCAGGCAGGCTAGCTGGAAGGGTGAACTCAGGTTCAGTCAGAGCCCTCTCTCAACAACTGAAGCAATAGATGAGGCTATCAACATGGGCCTGTGGCTTCCACACCTGACTACAAACATTCTCAGATCACCTGCCACTCATAAATGAAGCCTCTTTCCTGAGAATTTTAGCAAATGTGTTTGTTTGTTGATAACATTAATACTAATACATAAATTCTAATCAAAAAAGTTCCAAAATGGCAAGGTGGAAACACACACAACACACACACACACACACACACACACACACACATCACAAAGCAGATTTCAAATGTGACAGCTTTAGACTTACCAAAACCTGCAAATGAAATTCCATAGATGATGTTAGGTGCAGTGAAGAGGACATAGGCTGAATGGATGCTAGACACATAAAGCTTGTAATTAAGTGCATTCTCGAGTATAATCACCCACCCTGGAACAAGATCAAACATTCGGAACTTATTCAATGTAAAGCAGCTAGACCTTATACTCCCACAGGAATACAGCACATGACGATGAATGATGACCTAAATCCCATCTAGTAGGCCAAATGGCCCAGGAAGTCAGTGCACATGGTCCCTCCACAGACACTGTTAATTACGCCCTCAGGTTTCGGTCCAGCAGAGCTTACCATCTTAAAATAAGGCCTGCAGAGAGCCCTCTCTTCCATCACAGAACTATGTAAGAAGCCTGTTATGTAAGTTTTACAAAAGACTGAGATTTGGCCAAAAGAAAATGTACAGTAGGTTACAGCAAACAAGAAAAGAAAAGTACTAATGTTTACTTCCAACATGAGCGAGCACCTCAGAATTTTTACAGATCCAAAAGTTCCAATATTACAGATAAAGCTGGAGCAAAAGAAATGATTCAACTGCTACCCCACCCCAACCCTAAAAATCTACCCATTTTCTGGGAAGAATGTGACTCCCAAGTATGAATTCTGAACATTGTTTTTCTATTGTATAACAATAAAATAATTCTAAGATCTACAGATCCCATGCAAAATTAGTATTTTCTACTATTAAGAAAGGTAGTAGGATGAAGCAGAAGAAATTTTAACGGTGTAATTTAGCCAAAATCGCCCTAATTAATAAAAAATGCTTTTCTTTTTGAGGCAATGTCTCACTCTGGTCCAATCTGTCCCAGAACCCACTCTGGAGTCCAGAATGACTTCAAAATACTGATAATCCTCCTGCCTCAGCTCCAGAATGCTCAGATTACAAAAACAAACCACCACATCCAACACTAATTCTTTTCTTAATTGATACCCAAGAAGTCATAAAAATAAATGGGTTTATCAAAACATAATATACAGGAGCTACAAAAGAACCAGTTATACATGATATGTATGTATATGTATGCATAATAATAAGTTAACTTTAAAAATCAAGGGACTAGAGAAATGACCCAGGGTAAAGTGCTTGGTATGCAAACATGAGCACCTGAATTTAGGACCTCCATACCCACATAAAACATGGCAATACACATCTATAATCCAAATACTGAGAGGTGGAGGCCGAGATAGGCTGGTTTTTGCTGGTTAGCCTTTGTGAGTTCCAAGTTCAGCAAAAGACCCCATCTCCCAAAGAAAAGCAGCAGAGGAAGACTGGATGCTACCTTCTGGTCTCCATATACACAGAACAGGCATGGGTACCTACATGCATGCGCATGTACTCAAACACACACATACAGTCCACATATAGTCCACACAACAGAAACTGTTTAAAAACTGCCTTTTATTTTGACATGAGTATCAGTATGAATGTCAGCCCCAGAAATACTTGAACAAATTTCTGCTTCCCCAGATTTTACCTTTCTAATGTCACGAGTATTTGTTTATGCACAACACACAGATTTGCTCAACCAAGAGAAAATATACAATGTAGGTTTATACGTCAGCTTTTACTTTTGAGCCTAAAAGCTCTCTATAAAACTGTTTAATGTCACAGGGTACCCCTGCCATCTCACATTCTGCTTAAAACTTTTCGTACCTATGTGTGGTCACATATGCCCACAATGGCAACTCTTGGGAGAGCAAAGCAGGACTGAGCTGGAAACCAGCCTCACATTCTCAGCAAGACTCTGTCCCTGTAGTCTCTTCACAAGCTTTCACAGGCAATGGAGAATAGTATTTTTACTCTGAAGTCATAAAATCTATCTTAAAGGAGAACTATCAGTGGTTTGGCAAATGGAGTTGGTTATTTAAGTCTATAAAACAACAAGTTGGTCAACAGAAAGATGCTACAACAGGCATGTATGTTAATCTTTATCTGCATAAAACTTCACATCAATTCTTACACAGCTCTGTTTTCTTTTTTTCAAATGTATTTGAAGTTCTAAACATTGTAGGGGAAGACACCAACATCAATGGGGTTACTGCAGGATACTTCCAACATTACACTTGCTCAAATGTCTAACTCACCATTTATAACTATTTTTGGAGTCAACTTATTAATTGAATTCAAAAACTTAATTTTGACTTTTCTGATCAAAAATGGAATTATATTATTTTATCACCAACCAGATGCATCATGTTATCCAATAATGATTCAGAAAGCCAAAACTTAGGTCACAGAAATCTTGATAGCATTACAAGAATTAGACATGGGTGTCTAAAATCAATTTCAAATGAATAGCTCTAAGGCAGGCATTTATAGCTATGGCACCATTACTACATGATCTTCCATGATAACTAATTTATCAAGAATAGTGTATATTTCTGCTTATTTGTGCTTTTTGATTTTCCCTACATATTTAGTAATACATTAATTACCTTAATAGATCATTCAGGTGTGTAGATCTCACCAAATACCTAATTAAAGTTCTTCAAAGGTTATGTTTTTTTGCTTTTTGAGACAGGATTTCATGTGCAATCTGGTCTTGATCTCATGTGCACAGACTGGTCTTGAACTCATGATGTCCTTGTACTCCTGATCCTCCTTCCTCTACTTCCTGAATACTAGAAATATATTTTTTTTTGTTGTTGGGGGGAGGGCATCAAACCCAGGATTTTGCACATGTTAGGTAAGCTCTCTACCACTGAGCTACTCAAGCCTATATTATACAATCTTATCTCACTTAAGAGGTTAAAGTCAGTGCATAAACATACTTCCAGACATTACATATATCATCTATTCCTGTATCTTCAAAATTATAATTGTAATTGCAGAGCATTACAACATTAAACTGTATGTGTATTATATCCTAATAAAATTGTTTCTAGAAATTTCAATCATAGGAACGATAAAATTAACTAAGTTTATTTAAAAGTCTAAGCTATTCAAAATTATGGGGAAAATAATAAAAAAGATCTCAAAAGGTGGAAAGATCTCCCATGCTCATAGATTGGAAGGATTAATATAGTAAAAATGGCCATCTTGCCAAAAGCAATCTACAGATTCAATGCAATCCCCATCAAAATTCCAACTCAGTTTTTCATAGAGTTAGAAAGAGCAATTCTCAAATTCATTTGGAATAACAAAAAACTCAGGATGAAAAAAACTACTCTCAACAATAAGAGAACTTCTGGGGAAATCATGGTCCATGACCTCAAGCTGTATTATAGAGCAATAGTGATAAAAAAAAAAAAAAAAAAAAAAAAAAAAAAAAACCTGCATGGTATAGGTAAAGAGACAAGCAAGAAGATGAATGGAATAGAATTGAAGACCCAAAAATGAACCCACACACCTATGGTCACTTATATTTGACAAAAGAGCTAAAACCATCCAGTGGGGTGGGGAAAAAGACAGCATTTTTAACAAATGGCGCTGGTTCAACTGGAGGTTGAACAGCATGTAGAAGAATAAAAATTGATCCATTCTTATCTCCTAAAGCTCAAGTCCAAGTGGATCAAGGATCTACACATAAAACCAGACACACTGAAGCGTGTAGAGAAGAAAGTGGGGATGAATCTTGAACACATGGGCACAGGGGAAAAGTTCCTGAACAGAATACCAATGGATTATGCTCTAGGATCAACAATTGACAAATGGAACCTTTTACAAACGAACAAAAAAAAGAATTACAAAGCTTCCGTAGGGTAAAGGACACTGTCAATAGGACAAAGCGGAAACCAATAGATTGTGAAAAGATCTTTACCAATCCTACATCTAATAGAGGGCTAATATCCAATGTATGCAAAGAACTCAAGAAATTAGACTCCAAACAATCAAATAAACCTTTTAAAAATGGGGTACAAAGCTAAACAGAGCTCTCAACTGAGGAATATCAAACAGCCAAGAAGCACCTAAAAAAATGTTCAACATCCTTAATCATCAGGGAAATGCAAATCAAAACAACCCTGAGATTTCACCTCACAGCAGTCAGAAGGGCTACAATCAAAAACTCAGGTGTCAGCAGGTGCTGGTGAGGATGTGGAGAAAGAGGAACATTCCTCTTTTGTTAGTGGGATTTCAAGCTGGTACAACCACTCTGGAAATCAGTTTGTCAGTTCCTTAGAAAACTAGACATAGTATTATCTGAGGACCACTCCAGCATATACCCAGAAGATGCTCCAACATGTAATAATGACACATACTCCACTATGTTCATAGCAGCCTTATTTATGATAGCCAGAAACTGGAAAGAACCCAGATGTCCTTCAACAGAGGAATGGATACAGAGAATGTGGTACATTTATACAATAGCGTACTACTCAGCTATTAAAAACAATGAATTCATGAAATTCTTAGGCAAATGGATGGAACTAGAAAATATCATTGTGAAGTAACCCAATCACAAAAGAACACACATGGTATGCACTCACTGATAAGTGGATATTAGCCCAATAGTTTAGAATACCTAAGATATAATTGACAGACTTCCTGAAGCTGAAGAAGAAAGACTCAAGAGAGGGTGCTTCGTGATAGAATTCTTAAATGTTGCACTCAACAAACAAAAGACTTGTGCATTGTACATGATGTATCTTAGGGCAAGATGGTGGCATCAAAAGCTGTGAGTGTCGGGGGGGCAGGTCTACCTGATGAGACTTGCCCAATAAAATTCAGACGACAGAAGAGGATGATGGGGAGGAGGGGTTGTTCCTGAGAATAGGTGCTGGAAAAGATCATGTAGCTGGGGTTGGGTCTGGATAGGGATCAATCAATCAACTGATTCCAAGGCCTATAGCACCTAAGCACGGGGCTCTCTGAGCAGGCTAGATCTCAGCTCGTCAACACATCTTTCTACTAATATTTCCCTCATTGCTCCACATCACCTCTGTAATTTCTTCATTCTCCCCTCCACCCACCGCCACTTAATCTTCTATATAGAACACAAATATCCAAATGTAAAATTTTAAATGTGAGAATTTTAAATTTTTAAACAAATAAAAATGTCTCACTTTAGAGCGAGTACTCTTAAAACTTGCACACTACTGAAAACTGAGACTAAAACTGTGCATAGGAAAGCAGTGAGCACAGGTGGCTCCACCGGCTTCTGTCTCACGGGTGCTATCAAGTGGATGTTGAGGGTCTTCTTATCTTTATACCTTCTCTTCTCGTAACAAGTCTGTCTCCATAAAGTGTTCATGAAGGGACAAAGAGCTGAAAGTTCAAAATAAGTATCGCGAAAAAGTCAGTGCTGGTGTCAAATGACAGAGATGGCTTTCACTTTTTCATCTCTTGTTCATCAAAAAACAATGCATTGGAAGTCTGATATCACATAGTAGGCAATACTATTATGAATCTTTACTAAGTATCTAATATTGGCCCAAACGTAAGAGAAAAGAGAAGCAGAAAAGAAAAGAGGAACACACCAATACCAAAAGCAGGAGATGGCTTTCAACAGTACTTTGTAACTAGACCCAAGCCCTTTCTTTAAATGTTGTGGCTCCTTCGTCCTACAGGTCACAGTCTTTGCCTCTGGCCTGTCTCCATGGTCACCTACACCACACTAACACAGTGCTGCACACAGGGAAGCAGCATAGAATATGCCCCCAAGAAATGCCAAAGAGGAAAGTGAGCACTGCTATTCTCATAAAACCCATCAAAAACTGGACCAGGCACAGCCCCTTCAGTAAGGTGCTCCCAGGACACCTGCTTGAGAACATTAAAACATATAAAGATAAGGGATATGCTAAGCTATATGGAAAGGGGAGGCAGAAAAAAAGTAAGAGGGGTAAAAGCTGTTGGGGTTCTTTACCTAAGTGCTCAGCCTAGGAGAGGGGCCAGAGTTGCCCTGGAATCAACACAATTAGATCTCTCCCTATCTGAGAGGAAGTACTCAAGACTCCCATGTCCATCCGTAATGTCTTCTGATCATATTCCAAAGCACAAAGTATTGAGAAACATCCGGATAATTTAATACCGACCTAAATGAGGCTGCAAAGACACGTCAATTCCATCTACAGGGCACTGAGATGTTTGCCCTCATAGAATATACTGTGTTGCACGTGTTCCCAAGCCTGTGCTTGTGCACACACACACACACACACACACACATGCATGCTACTCTTACCCCTCCCATTCACAGGTATGGATGCATCTTACTCCCACATAACCATATATAAGGGTGTGTGTGTGTCTGTGTGTGTGTGCATGTGTATGCACACATGTGTGCTTCTGTTACTCCCACCTCTCAGTCAATGGGGAAAAAAAGAATGATAAGCCACTAAAGGAAAGTTTGCTTTGAAAAGAACATTAAAAAAAAAATGATGTTTCTAGAGGTAGCATAGAACACCAAAGACTTGTTTTCACTCTGTGGTTATTCTTTAATAGTATTTATCCTGTACTGCATTTTGTACTGCTTATTTTTAGGGTTATTGCTTCTACTTCACACATAAGACCTTGAGCACCAAATTTTTTATATCACAAAACCTCAAAAGTTTGATAAATTTTACCTTCTAAAATAAAAAAGGAAATGTAGCTTGGAGTGGGTGTTCACACTGCAGTACCAGCACTGGCCAGACAATAAGGATCAGGAAATCCAAACCAGCCTTGGCTACATAGCAACTTTGTAGCCAACCTGAGACACCACTGCCCCTCACCCCACCCAACCCTGACCCACCCAGCCCCCACCCCACTCCATCTCAAAACAAAACAAGACTAAAAATGTCTAAATGTTGAGTTCTACTTTGCAAAACAAAGCAACTAGAACTCACACACCTGGGCAGGATGTAGAACTTACACATAAAAACCTCACAAAGTTTAAGAGCTTTTCTGTTTTAATCAATCAGTACAGGACTGTCTAAAGGCAGTGGTTTTCAACCTTCTAATGCTGTGACCTTTTAATATAGCACCTCTTATTGTGGTGACCCCCAACTATAAAATTATTTTCATTCCTACTTTATAAAAAATTTTGCTACTGTAAATTTTTATTTTTTTATTCTTTCATACAATTATATCCCTAACTCAGTTTCCCTTCCCTCCTCTCCTCCAAGTCTCTCCCTGAACCTTCCTTCTCCCCTAGATCCATTCCTCCTCTACAGGCCTCCCAGGGATATTAACACAGCACAGTAAGTTGCAGAAAGACTAGTTACCTCCCTTCATTTTTAGGCTGGACAAGGCAACCGAGTAGAAGAAAAATGGTCCCAAGAACAGGTAAAAGAGTCAAAGACAATTTCCCACAAGAAGATCAACCTATACAAACCATAGCATACATGCATAGAGCCTAGGTCAGACCCCTGAAGGCTCCCTGATTGCCACTTCAGTCTCCCTGAGCACCTGATGAACCCTGGTTGTTGACTCTGGTTTTTCTTGTGTTCTTGACACCTCTTCTGGATCCTATGACCCCCATCTTCCTCAGAATTCCCTGAATCCAGTCTAATAATTGGCTGTGGGCTTCTGCATCTGTACCCATCAGTTGCTGGATGAAGACTTTCTGATGATGCTTATGCTAGGCTTTAGGTTCTGGTCTATGAGTATAGCAGAATCATTTCATTGACTGTTCATGTTTGGTTCTATCCTGGGACTCTGGACTATCCAGTCTCTGCTCTTGGTCCTCCAGGCAGTGTCAGGGGTGAGCTTCCTCTTATAGCATGAGTCTCAAGATGGAGACTGATTGGCTGGCCACACCCACAAATTCAGTGCCACCTTACAGGTAGGATAAATCATATACTGAAACATTGTGGCTGGGTTGATGTCCCACTCCCACCACTGGAAGTTTTGCCTGGTTACAGAAGACAGCTCACTCAGGCTCTGTACCCCTAGGAGTCTTAGCCAGGGTCATCCTTGTAGGTTACTTAGATTTCTACTGCACTGGCTTTCTACCTCACCTTTGAAATGCCACCCAATTCCAGTTGTCTCTCCCAGTACCCTCCATCCTCCTTCCATCAGATCCTTCATGCTCCAGTCCATTTTTCCTTGTTATGAGCTGTAATATACATACCAGATATGCAGATTTCTTATATGCAACCCCTGTGAAAGCGCTGTTTGACTCCCCAAAGGGGTCGTGACCCTCAGGTTGAAAACCACCAGCCTAAGATCTCATGTAAAACCCCCAGTGAGTTATTCTACATATAGCACAGAGACATTCATCTGATCGCTCTTAAAATCTGAATAACGGAATGCTTGTCCCATGCCATACTGGGTTTAGTACAAAGCATGAAAAACAAAGATTTATGATACTGTCATATCAGTACTTCAGAAATATAATTTCATAATAGTACTAAAACATTTGGTGACCCACTCATTATTGATCTATGTCATAAATAAATATACCTGTATTTGTCCATCCAATCTCTATTTCTCTTTCTCTTACCTAACTCCCAGGCACTCTTCCAACCTCTGTCTTCAGGGAGCTGGGATCACAGGAACATCTCCCAACTTCTCATGGACACTCCTGCCACACATTTGTACACACTCACACAAACTCCCTGTCATTGTGTCATTGTGTGGTTGCTCTTTGGGATCACAAGTGCTACTGTGATCAATGACCAATAAACAGCTCCAAGTCTTTCCTATAATTTTCTTTTCCTTTGTTTCTCCAGACAAACAAGTTCAGTCTTGGCTGTCCTGGAACTTCCTCTCCTGACCAGGCTGGACTCAGACTCACAGAGAGCCACTGCCTCTGCCTCCAGAGCTCTGGGATTAAAGCATCAGGAGACTCATCACCCCCAACAGTCCATTGAAGCCACTAAGGGGACACCAGAAACAAGTGGCAATCACTGGCTACAACGAGGGTAGACTAGGGGTATGGATTTGCTGTCCCTTTCTTTAGAGTCAGGTAGCAACCACCTAAGAAATAAGGATGCATACCTCATCTCTTAAAGACAGTAAGGCTGTTTAAGAAGTGCACTGAGTAATGAATTTAACTCATGCACTAGACACTATTGTAAGTAAACTGATGACATTTAAATTTGGCTTGAGACCTGGCAGAACTTATGAGATTAAAAACAAAGTCCACTGTTAATTTTATTTAGAGCTAATAGGCTCTGGAGTGAGACTGTTTCCAAAGAAATCTGATGTTTTATTCCAACCATTTTGAAAGAGAGGAAATCTTTAACTTTCCTACTATTTCTGGATGCAAACATGGCAGATGTTGATAGAGTGCACTTCACTAATCTTCTAATTACAGAATAAAAGAGATCAGAAGCCTTGGGGCAGGGAACTGAGGGCTTTCTTTGCATGATTTACATTCTAGTTAGTGACACTCTTTATGTCCTCGAATACGGTATCAATCCATAATTACAGGTGACCTTCTTAATCCAATATAGACATGACAAGACATACTAAGAACAGAAATGTAACATTGCTTGTACAATATAAACAAGTTATAAAATTTAATGTGGGTCAGTATAGAGTACTTATCTCTCACATGAGAGGCCTCAGTCCAATCCTCAGGAAAAGAGAAAAAGAAAAAAAAAAAAAAAAATATATATATATATATATATATATATATATATATATATGTATGTATGTATATAAGCAAAGGTCATGTATCTGATAGATATAAAATTTTTTATCATACCAATTTTATAAATGATTTTAAATTCTTTACAGAATATCCACAGGGAACAAAGTTACAATCCTCAGATTATGTCATGAGGTATCACTTTAAATTGGCTAATTACTATTTTCATGTGTAAACACTTGTGAGGGGAAAACCCCACATTCTCTCCAAATATAAATGTGACCACTTGGCCACCTAATTAAAAGCTGATGCCAAATAATAATGAAACTCTGTCTAAAATAACTGGCACAAAGCCAAAAGCAGACAAAGCAATTATATAAAATGGTTCATCAGAATACTAGAAAAGCCATGATTTAAATAGAAATGAATATAGGTTTTATTAGCATGAATGAAAAGAAAATTAGACCTTTTTCTTTAACATATTCCTTTAAATTCAAGTGTGATCTAACATCGCAGCCTCTAAATTAAGTTAACTTTTTCCTGTTTGAAGGCTTCTCTAACTTGGTGAAGGGAGGCTTTGAAAAATACACCTGGTAGACTGGAGAGCGAGCTGTTTGCAAACACATCATGCCAGATTTGAACACAGTATTTACTTAAAACTTAACTAAGCCGGTTATTTTCAGTTTGGATATCATAAAACAATTTTCAGTTTTATCTCTGTTGGTGATGTTTTGTTCATGGTGGAATGTCTAGAAGACAAATTTTCTCAATAATGTTTTTTCTTCCTTTCCTTTTGAGGTATTTATAAAACCAAAAACAATTATTTCTAGGTACTTAATTCCACCCTCCAGGGCATGAAGTATGTCTGTTATCATACAGAACACCTAGATTGCTTTTAAACTCAATGATAATTAAGGAACATCAAAGTAAACCCAAGCTGATTCACAGGGAACCTACCTGCACCTATCATCTTCTGGCTACTGAATGACAAATTTCTTGTCCCCTGGAGTTCCACCAAGAGTCGTTAGCTGATTTTTTCCCCTCCCCTAAACAATAGAATGTTCTTTCTTAACATAGCCTTTACTCTTTTAGGGATCAGATAAGTCTAAGCTTTAAATGTAAACCACTGAAGGCAAAGAAAGCAAGGCCAGACACATGCAGCTACAGAAAACTTAAAAGCTCCTCCATGGCCAAGGCAAAAGAAGCAATTAGCAGAAGGAAAGATAACTCACAGAATGAAAGGAAAACATTTAAATTTCTGATATGACAGTAATATCCAAAATGTATAAAGAACTCCTAAAACTCAAAAACTAGCAAAACCTATGTAATCCAATCTTAAAACGGACAAAATATCAAAAAGGGTCCTATGTCTACCTATCACACTCAACCCAAGAGAGCTGAGGCCAGAGGATAAATGGAAGCTACAGCTGGCTCAAGTCCATAACAGCTACTAGAGAGACTGAGGCAGAAGGATGAGAAATCCATGGGTCTAAAGCCAGCCTACGCAACTTCGTAAGATTTTGTCTTGAAATGAAACACAAAAGGAGCTGGACACACAGCTCGGTGGTAGAGTGATTATCTCAATGGCTGAGGTCCTAGATCTAATATCAGTACTGGTAGGTGGGAGGCTAAAAAGGAGCATCATTCCATCCCTAGATTTCAAGGCCAGTAGAGACAACAAAACCACAGAAGAGATATGTCACCTCACAGTTGTTATCACCATATTTATCATAAAATAACAGCAGGCATTGGTGACAACATGGACACACAAAATACAACACATAGATACTCTTGGCAAGAGCATAAAATGGTACAAATGTTATTAACCCCACCCCCAAAAAGGCAATTTCTCAAACTACAAAAGGCAGACTACCACATGGTATGATCCAGCAACCCTATGTCATAGTGTTATCCAGAAGGATGGAAAGAAGGAGGGAAAGAAACGCAGGGGTAAAGTGAGACCACGTTTTGGGGTTTGGTTTTTGTTTGTCTGGTTGGTTGGTTTTGCTTTATTTTTGACAACATTCCAAAACTGAGAACAAGGAAAATATTATGTAAGTTGGACTTCATCAAAATTAAAATGATAGACAGTGTTAGGAATGTTTCTGAGGGCCACTGTTGCTCACTGTCACTAGTATTGAGTTAACATTTAACATGTAATAACATCTTGTCTGGAAAAAAACATTCTTAAACTTCTTTCAAAAAATTTTAAATTGTTTCAAAGGGCATCAAAAATATAAGAAGACAGCTCACTGAATGGGAGAAAGTATTTGCAAATCTTGAATCAGATAGAGGATTGTAACCACACCGTATCAACAGCTTTTATACCTCAACTATAAAAAGGCAATCTAGGGGAAGCGAATGCCTCAGCAGGTAAAGGTGTTTGCCACCAGGCTTGAAATCCTGAGTTCAACCCCTGAAACCCACATGGTAAAAGAGAGAGCCAACATGCAACACGGGACACATAGTCCTAACTTTTACCACATATGTATTTTTTAAGACCACAAGAGGTTTTTTTGGTTTTTGGTTTTGGTTTGTTTTCCTGAAGACAACTCAAATGGACAAAAAGAAGGCCACATGATCCAACAATTCTTCTTAAAGGTATACATCCAAGAGAAATAAAAACATCTGACACTCTCCCAAATAAAGTTCTCAGCAGCATTATGCATAATAGTAAAAAATCCATAAATTGATGATGCTAAAAGAAACCGTGTATCCATATAATGGGGTATTATTAATGTACATTTTAAAGGGTGATTACATGGTGGTATGTGAGGTATCTCACAATAAAGCAGTTAAAACTAAACCACTAGGACTTATATCACCAAGCAGTTGTGGGGAGGCAGCCATAGAGATTACCAAACTGGTTGTTTGGCTAATAGGAATGAGCAGGCAGTGTCACAAAGAGAAGGAAGCGTATGCACAGAAACGCTGTACCTGAAGCCATTATAGTGTATGCTCACTTTAAACTCTGCTTTCCAAGGCAGACATCCCCAAACACTGAGTGGGTCAAGATTAGACACCAGAACCAATGGCATTCATGGTGATTCCCTGCCTTCTCCTCAACAATGAGGCTGAGCTGGGTGGCTAGTGAACCCCAGGGACCTGCCTGTCACTGCCTTCCCAGCCCTGAGAACAGCAGTGAAAGGTGCCATGCTGGCTGGCCCATTATACATGTTGGGGAGCAAGGTCAAGTCTTCATGCTCCTGTGGGAGGCGCTCTACCAACTGAGCTCTCTTCCAGCTCTGAGAGTTCATTATGATGTTTAAAATGAAATCTTTTCCACTCTACATATCCAAGTATTTGTCTTTATTATTATGTGAAAATGACCTGTAATCATTCCTCTTCTCCTGCATATTACAGCAAGCATGAAAACACATGTATAAAAACCAGGTGATAGCCACACTGTACTATGGCAGCCACAGCAAAGCAGGAGCACAAGCAGATTCACGTGCTCCATTTTAAAACCAGATTTATAAAACATACAAATCCCTGTTAAAACATTTTTCACGATTTTGCAGTGAAATTGTAAAAATTATGAGAGGTAAGTAACATAATCATTCACTTATCTTTATTCCATACAAAAATAGTTGTAATGCACCATAATAGTCATCAGAAATAACATTTTCCCCTCCGAGGTTAAAGGAGAAAAGAAGACTTTCATTCCTGTCGAAGGTATTCAATTTTCCCTCAAATGAAGTTTAGATGAAAACAATGGGACTGACAAGCTCCACAAGGCAGATCTTGGCAACTCTCAACTCCATCTATCTCCTTGGCTGGTTAAGCAACATTCCTTCACTAACTGTTGGTCTTCGCAATAACTCCTACAAAGCTCATTGCTGCCTCTGTCAGCCTATCCCCCATGTTGCACATTTATTCCTGGGATGCATATCAACATGTGGCACATGTCCTTGACATGCACAGAAGAGCTGCACCCCAGGACAGCAGCATGCACGACAATAGTCTCCACTCTTGCTTCTTTGTGGTTGCTGGGATGTAACGGAGAAATCTAATAACTGTGACAGTGGGGCCTTTCGGGTTCTCCTTGCCTTTGCAGACAGGGAAGCTGCACAGACGCTAATGAAAGGTTAAATGAATAGGGATAGCTGACAAGACATACAATAAAGAAGGAGCTTGGTAACCCACAGACACTGAGCAGAGATCCTTGGCTCAAGCAGAGAAAGGACAGCACATTGCCGAGTCACAATATTTAAAACAGCTTGCTGTACACAGAGGCTTTGTGTCTGGGTACACGTCTGGCTTTGGACTAAGGGGAAAAAAGATACTAAAAAGGAATTTCAGTATGGGGCACTTTTGGCAAATGTTAAGATCATAATAAGAGAAAAATGTTTTTGTGTGGGCTGTTACATCTCTGTACTAAACACACAAAGAGCAGGGACAGTGAACTCATGAACCCCAGGTCCAGGACAATACTCTACATTTTGATAAGTCTTAAATCCTGTATGTAGAAGACAGACTTGATGTGATTCTCACTGGTTACACACACACACACATGCAGTGACTCATTTAGCAGTTCCACATCCTGCCTTCCATGTGGAGGGATCCCTGATACTGGAGTTCTGGTCCTTAACTTGTGTAATCGGTTACACTTCAACTGAAACCAGCAAGTATCTTGGACTCTGTAAAACTGCCAGCAATTGCTATAAAGAACTTACCAGGCTGGCAATTTGTAAATTTCAAAACAAAGACCTTATAATTTCAAGGGGCTACAACTGTGAAAGCGCTTTAACCAGAACTCTTGGTTGCAAAGCTTAGCTTTGGCCTGTCTCCCCACACCTTCAAGGTTGTATTTCTGTAGGAACAAATCCTAAATCAGTAGACCAAAACAATTTAAATTACTGCTGGAAAAGTGAAAATGCTCCAGAATGTCTAAGAAACTGCAGTAAAAAGGACAAAATTTACATTGTCATATACATAATTTCTAAAGAAAATGGTACACTTCTGTTTTGGCAACAACTTTTAAAATGACATGTCTGTATTACTCCTCTTATGCATATTCATGAGTTAGAATATAGGCTCACAACAAATGGTAAAGGAATACTGAGAATGTGTTTTAAAACAAGGGAGGCTCTTTGAACACCCAAATTAAATTATAGCTAAACTTTTGAGTGGGCTGAGGGTTCTAATAAGCAACAAATAAAGACTTTTATTGGCTAGCAACACAATGAGAGCTACTGTGCTAAGAAGACAAATCTGGGCAGTTTATATCCCTGGATATAAGATTTACTTAAATGGTAAATAAATGTCAAAGTAACATCCCTAAAAAGTAATATGTAAATAATGAAGATCAATCACCATCACTGATTATTTAATACAAACATATCACAAATGTTACTGGTTGGACTGATTAACAAATGCCAAACAGGAAGTAAGAAAACATTCAACTCTGATGTCTAAATGTAGCTTATTTACTGATTAAAAATATACCAAGTTTTAAAATGATTTGCCTTCTATGGTGACAACACAAAGCTTCCTTCTTTTGAAGGAAAGTTTTCTCCATAATCTGGAGTTGTATGCAGAACTACTTGGAAACATCATCCACAGGGAGAAGTAGCTGTCTCGTGACCTGGAGTAGGGTAGCGTGCTCCTCAGTGACTGGATGGGAAGCTGCTTTTAATGGCACCTGGAAGGTGGGCCTGACAACCTGAGAAGGGCTCCTTCAGCTGGCACACTGGCTACACAGTCTCAAACACTCAGAATGTTTGGTTGCACCTTACAGCAATCAAATCACCTACAAGGTAGTCCTAGAAAGCTTAGCTGATTCCTTAACTGTTTTCAATGGAAATTCTGTTGCTTTCACCACTGTGTGTATGTGTGTGTGTGTGTGTGTGTGTGTGTGTTCGTGTGTGTCATGTGTCACCTCCAAGCCTAAACTCTAAGCCAGTTATTGTGCAACATTCTGACTGCCAGAGTTCTTTTTTTAAAAACGGTAAGTATATCTAATAAAATCATGAGGCTCCCTCTAGCTCTTTAGAGAGCTTACTAACCAGCTATACTATGTAACTCCTGACCAGCAAGAGATGTTGCAGGAGAACAGCCGTTTTCAACTCTGTTTCTTGTCAGGATGCAGATGGTAAATGAGACCATCTGCAGAGGAATTCAGAAAGCACCGCTCCTTTATACATTCATCACGTTAAGACTATTAATTGCTCCCAACCTAAGCTTTATGTACAAGGGCTCTATAGTGAAACTGTAACCTGTATCAACTATGCTCACCTTGTATAAAATGAATTTTAATCTCAAAAACCAACATGTAAGCATTTCAAAGAAACCCAACTTGTAACCCGCTCTCAATTTTAAAAGCCTACCTTTAAATTTAAATAGGAAAACCTCAGAGGAGAGAATAACCTGATCTATGAACAGGGTGTCTGTGGAATTTATGTAAAACAAAGATACTGATGGTAATTCATAGAAAAAATCTTCATGCACCATAATAATTATACACAATCCTGTTAATGACTTTTTATTGTTTAATCTTTTCAGCAATTCAGTATTGAATATTTGGGAATTGTACTTATTTAGAAAACTATAAATAACATAGTTGCAATATGCCATTTATGTTTTGTCCGTCTTCCAATAGCCATAAAAGCCACTATTACCCTGGCAGGTCAGGCCAAGCAAGTGAGTGCGAGCATTGCTAAATCAAACTCTTCATCCTTGCTGAAGCCACCTTTCAAACATTTACAAAATATTTAAAATAGCCCTGAGTCTTAACTCTAAATTTAAAGTAAGGGAAACCGCTAGCTTCATCACCTACTTTGGACTCCCTTAATCTAGGAAATATTCCCAGGAACAACAAAAAAGAATAGCTCCCTCTCCTCTGCCACCCCCACCCCCCCCCTTTATTTTTGCCAATGTCCAATTTCTTCTTTTCTGAACAGCTGTATTATCCAACTTAAGTTGCTCTGCTAATTTCAGTCCCTCAAGGACTAATTTGGAAGGCAAATAAAATACAAGAAAAGATCAATTTGCTGGGAAAGATCAAATGAGAAAACTGTGGGTACAGCACCAGGTCAGCACATGGAGAACTAAGCAGACCTGTTCTTCATTAACTGCAGCTCTCTGGGGACGTCACACACTACCTGTCCGTGGGCTTTATTGAACCATCTAACCTGCCCCTCTGTTCCATTCTTCTGGGCCCAAGTGAATCATATCCTGCTGCTGACAAGTTAGCAGGAGACTGCGGCTGCAACATGAAAGTACTTTTCTTTCTTGTCTAAATCAGGCAGATTTTTGAAATGACAACACAGCACTGACTCATGACATGGCAAGATGAAATGAGAGGACTGGGCCGGTCTTAGAGCTCCGCAGATAAAAGTAATCAAATGACACTCATGGAATGCAAATTGGCATTCTTGACTGCAGCAATTGCACAACCAAGAAACATCCCTGACAGCAAGCAAGATTAGGACAAAATGTTATGTAAAGCACTGAACTCAGAAACTCTCACTTGAAATTTCAAACTGTAATACTTACATTTTAATATAGCAACAGTCAGCCCTGCTTTTTGCCTGCTCCTTTTTGTAATCACATATCCCTGCCTGACAGATAACTCACATGTCAGGCAGAAGAGGGTAAGTCAGGTATTAGCAATACACTACTACTATTAATATTTCCTCAATATTTTTAAAAGTCACATGAGGTTGGTTTTTACCCAAAGTTGTATATACAAACCCAACTTAATATTCTCAGAGGATTAGGGGGTCAAGGCATTTCAGACATGCTTCCAGAAAGATCCTGTACACAAAGTTCACATTCAGGTTTGCTAGCCCTTCCCTCAGGTGAAGACATTCCTATGCTTTGGTAAAGTAATTAGCAGTCTGGATTTTAAATCCACTGCTCTCCGGGAACAGAAAGAGTACCTACAACTCAGAACTTCATTAAAAGTGAACAAGTTTAAATGAAACGGCTACAAATATGATATAAAATACAGAGCCTTTAAGGGCTCACAAAGGATTCTCGTGTGGATGATTCCAAAGAGCGAAAGGAAGTTCTATCAAACTTACACAAGGCTTAGTCTAGAGGAAAAGTTCAGAGCAGAAACACTTAGTGTCAGAAATAAATTCCACCTAAAGCATGTGTGTCTGTGCACAAAACCATCTAAACGTGCAGAATAGAAAACGATGGGAGACAAATGGACTTAGCCACCGCTCAGTGATTAGTATATGGGAACAGCTCTGTTCACAAATAGTAACACTGGCCAGGGGAAGAAAAGGCATGCAACTGGCTTTTATAATGTTCTGTAAAATGCTGTTACAAGAAATTCTCCAGCTCTAAGCAGATATATTTCATATTTTGTTTTGATCCCTCACTTAAACACAGGATCCAACAACTACAAGTGTTCATGAAGTACTTAAAAATTAATAAAACAGGTCACTTTCTGCCACTATAATCCTGGGTACACAGGACTATTTTATGATGTCTTTTGTTCATCAGTTTTACAACAGCTTGACTCTAGGGTAAATGGGATGCATCATAAATCGCACGCTGCTTTCAAAACCTCTTTAATTTCTGTCAGCATTACTGTAACCGCAGTCCTAGGTGCATTTTGTACGTGTGTGTGTGTGTGTGTGTGTGTGTGTGTCTGAATTTGACAGTACCATCTCCTACATTCCAGTTGTGACTTTGATCTCTGAAACAAGAGATGTCACATCAGGGGGAAGGGAAGAGGGAAAAATGTCAACCTTCTATCACCCCGTTTCTTATACATCCCATGTACACAGGACCCACTCTGTATCTGAGCCCCCAAGTGGGGCTAACAGCAGCGACACTGGGTGGTAGGGAACTCCAAGAAAAAGCATGGTCAAGCCCCATTTCTAACAAATGAGCTCCCAAAAGCAGACAGTGCTTCCCAGCTGCAGAGAAGCCAGTCCTTCCAGGGGCTGTGCTGGAGTCTCCCTGTGCTGTGCCATCCTGTTTCCTCCACCACTTGGCACTTACAAGTAGTTGGGGTTTTTTTTGTTTGTTGTTTGTTTGTTTGTTTTTTAATCTTTGCCTCATCCCACTGGAGATTCCGTCTAGTTTTGTGCTGAGCTCCAACACCACTGTACTTTTTTTTTAATTCTGCCCCCCTTTCACGTCTCAAATCCTTCAGTCCATTCGGCATGTATGTAAACGCAGTGGGCTGGCTGCTTCAGAACCGCACTTCAGGAAAGCACACACGTGTCCGTCTAGCAGGATATGACTGGCCGCATCTGAGTCCTCCGCAGCCGCGCGGGCATCTCTGGGGTCCCCACGCAGGCCGCGCCTGGGCCCCCTGCACCTTCCCTCCCCCGTGCCCAGCTGCCGCTCCGGGCTCTGAACAGGCAGGCAAGTTGGGAAAGTTGCCGCGGGATCCAGCAGCCCCGTGTATCCCGGGTCCCCGCGTCCCGCGCCCTCTGGAGTCCCCGACTGCCAGCCGCTCACCTAAGGCTTGGGGAAGCCCTTGCTCCCGTCTGCCCACCCGCCCGCAGCCGCCTCAAAAACTTGGGGCCAAGTTGAGGGGTGGGGGTGGATTTCGGGAGCGCCGCCAACTGCCCGCCTACTCACGCCGCCGCGCTAGAGGAGAACGTGGCCCGCCGTGGCCCCGGGGCGTCCCGCCGGGCTCTGTCCCTACCCAGTGCAAATGCAAGCGGAGAGGAGGTGGAAACTTCTTACCATCTCAGCACGCTGGTCCTCAAGTGCAGCCCCCACCTCTTGGTCTCCTCTTAGCGGCCGCGCCCCTGGGCCGCCTCAGCTCTCCACTAAGACTGCTCCCTCCCTGCCTGTCCAGGCCGTGCTCGCTGCCCGCGCCACTCCCCACCCGCCCACGCGCGTGCACTCTCGCTGCGGCCCCTCGGCGCTCAGGTGACTGATTTACACCCGCGCCCAGGGTCGGGCTCGCTCCCTCGAGCTCGGAGTTGTCCCGCTCCTCCCCGGGCCGAGGGAGAAAAAAAAGAGGGTATGGACAGTCCGGGAGCAGGGCTGCTGGCAAGGCAAAACCCGCAGTGCGCATGCGCCAAATCCGCAGTGCGCATGCGCCAAACCCGCAGTGCGCATGCGCCAAATCCGCAGTGCGCATGCGCCAAACCCGCACTGCGCATGCGCCAAACCCGCACTGCGCATGCGCCAAACCCGCACTGCGCATGCGCCAAACCCGCACTGCGCATGCGCCAAACCCGCACTGCGCATGCGCCAAACCCGCACTGCGCATGCGCCAAACCCGCACTGCGCATGCGCCAAACCCGCACTGCGCATGCGCCAAACCCGCACTGCGCATGCGCCAAACCCGCACTGCGCATGCGCCAAACCCGCACTGCGCATGCGCCAAACCCGCACTGCGCATGCGCCAAACCCGCAATGCGCATGCGCCAAACCCGCAATGCGCTGTGAAAACGTCTTCTCTCTGGCCTGTGCATGTAAAACCCCAGATTTCCCACCTGTCTCAGCCTCTCCTTTATATGTGCTCAGGCGTGTTTCCATCTATGAAGTGAAGATGGCGATGTGTGTGTGTAAGGATGGGGGAAGACGTGTGCTCTGTAGTGTCATGTGTGAAGTTCTGTGGTGTACGTGTGCTTGAGAGTGTCATGCTTATCAACCATGTGGGTTCCAGAGCCCACATTATGGAAAAAAATTACAAAAAAGCTGAACCCCAAGAGGAGAAAATCTCTGTTAATATCGGGTATCCTACTGAGAAGTCTTGAGAAACTGAGTTCTTGCCATCTCAGAAAGCAGGCTGACTTAAACACCTATCATTACAATGGCCAAAACAAAGGTACCACTCCTTGTCTACCGGGGTGGTAGATGAAAATCCATGCTGAGCCTCGGGAAAGGAAGCTGAGCTGGACTCTCCCACCAAAGAAACAACTACCTCCACAAGGCAAGTATGGGCATTCCATGGGGAGGAAGAGGTCCACCTCCCGATTTTCATCTGGCCTTGCTCCCATGTTTCAAGTTAATGTTTTAGCTCAGTGAAAGTAATTACCAGCCAGGCTCTGCAATCCATCATTCACCCTGGGCATTCTTGCTGATTCTTTCTTTGGTCTATAGGACACAAGAATCTCTTCTGTTGATCTGTAAGTGCAAAGGAAAGGTTTGGTTGTTACTAGTTTCTTGCTATTCTAAATTTCTGCCAAGTAATTAGACTAGAAACTGAACTATTTTCAAGTTTTTTAATTGAAGCTATGGGGGTTAGAGTAGTCATAGCCTCTAACAAAAATAAGATTAAAACCATACATCTTTGATGCCCCTCCCCACACACACACACCTCTTCCAAGTAGAATGGACAAATGTAATCTGACTCTAGACAGTGAGCTCAGGGACTTGATCCAAATCACCCTCCTTCTAATTTAGGTCATTTGGCAAGAATACCTTAGTAAATTAGCAAACTGCATATAAATTTACAAAAGGTATTCCTATATCCTCATATCATCCAAAAGAAAAGCATTATTGGAATCCTCACTGCATAGACAATGAGTGGAAAGTTCAGAGGTTAGATGCACTATCCCCAGGAACACATTTCACAGGTTACAAAACAAATTTACCCACTCAAAACATTAGGCTTCTATACATCTTTCCAAGTAACTATAATACAGGACAGCTTACATGAGTTCTAACCAGGAGTAATATCCAAAATTGATTAGCTCTTTGGCGTTCATCACACAGTAGGCATTGTTTATTTTACATACTCCACTAAACTACAGATGTGACAAAGGCATTCTAAAATTCCCCCTTAATGCTGCCTACCATGCAAGTCTGTTTCCTTTACATAAGTACATTGATTAGCAATGTAAATACAAGTAAATATAATAAATTTATAGATACATATGTATGCATATAATATATAAAAGACCTATGTCGTAATAATCACAGTAATGGTAAGTTAAAATACATCAGTTTAAAACATTCTGTCTTTGGTGATCAGAAACCCTATGGATATAGGATCTGTGGCTATACACACTACCAATCTAAACATCAAATGGCTGTGTGTGACAGCTAGCTTGTTCAGACAATGCTTCATTTGACAATGGACCATGAGAACACGGTGGTCTCACAGACTGACATGAAGCAATTTTTATAAAATGATCTAATGTACACATAGTTGAAACAGAAAAAAAAAAGAAACTGAAGGACAAGAAAACAAAGGCCTTATTGTTGGAGCAAAATATTGATGGTAAATTATCTGCTTACAAATAAATCTATGATTAAAAAGAAGAAGAAGAGAAACCAGAAAAACTACTACAGACACATTTGTGCCTGAGGAGGAGGCAGTCCTCAGAAGGGCTTGAGAGACGGTGCTAAGCAAATGGGCATCTTCATCTTGTCACACCCACGGACGACTTTCCAGGATGACAAGATATGATCCTGACCTTGTTTAGACTTCAGCTCTTATATTAGCTTTTAATCAGAAAAAGGTTTTAAATGAAAAATGTCTTGACAACAGTCAAATAATCTTGTACAATGTATCCATATGTTAATCTAAGTATAAGATTCAAACATTTAAAAATAAGTTTTATAAAATGCAAAGATTCAGTAACTTGATTAATTACTAAAGAACTACCCAGTACTCCCAGAGCTCCGAGGGACTAAACCACCAACCAAAGACTACACATGGAGGGAGCCAGGGCTCCAGATGCATATGTAGCTGAGGATGGCTTGTTGGACACCAAAGGGAGAAGAGCCCTTGGTCCTGAGAAGGCGAGATGCCCTAGTATAGGGGAATGCCAGGACAGGGAAGAGGGAGTGTGTGGTTGGTGAGCAGGGGGAGGGGGGAAGGGTTAGGGAGTTTTGGGGGAAAGCAGAACCAGGAATGGGGACAACATTTGAAATGTAAATAAAGAATACAACTAATTAAAAAACCGATCTACGTGCAGAGAGCTTACAAAGTCTACAGTAGTTTGTTATAATGCCCCAGGTCCTCAAAGTCACACACCATTCACTCACCAACTCACCACGGCTTTAGGTTTGTAAACTCCACTCATACAAGTGCACCCTATGTATGCTTGATTTTCAGCATTTCTACTGTGTTCTTTTTGTATCTTTTCTGTGTTCAGATGTTTTTAAATATAAAAATATCTGTTCCGGTTGGCTACAATATGCAGAACAGAAATACGCTGTATAGTCTTGTGACTTAGGAGCAAGATAATGTATCACATAACCTTAAGGAATAGGCCACACCATCTAGGACTGTGAAGACTATTCAGTGATGTTCACATAATAATTCAATCTAAATGTCCTGGCATGTTCCTGAGGTTTAGCGACATGAGAGCACAAATAACACAACACCTCTCTTTGTCACTGAATGAAACCAAGGCACCAGGATCTACAAACAGAACAAGCAACATCTTCTTTGGTGTATAAAAAAGGAAGGTCAAGTGCAGAGTGATCAGCTCTGCACATGTGAAAATGGACTTCAACGGAACCAGTGGCCTGCAGCGATAGGAGCCCCTGGGACACAAATGTGTTTTAAACATTTTCATTGATCATGTATGTATGTCAAAGGTACCTGTTTAAAACACACTCATATAGAAAAAAATGCTTTTTGTACTACTTACCACTGAGTAAACAAACACAAGATTTAAATAATTTTCAGTGCAACAGACCTGGAATTTTATTCACCACAGCCTAGTGATTTTAAACGTCCTGTGACCCTCTTAAGTGCTGCCAACATCAACATCTGGTACCTGCACAAAGAAAACAGATTCTAAAGGATTCTTCAGAACCCTTTCAATTTCATCATATGCTTAATATGTTTCTAAGATTTTTTTCTCTTCTTTCTGATACAGCAAAACATAAGTACTTTTTTTTAAAAAGTAAGAAACTGTTCTAAGAGATAGCTGAAGGTTGAAAAAATAAGTATCTGAAATCGAGTTGTTGCTTATTTCTTCACCCCTCTAAAGAGTTTATAAACAGGGATCTTAAAAAATAAAAACTAAAAAATAAACAGGGATCTTTAATCTGATTAAACTTCTGAGTAGGACCACCCCCCTACAAATACATGAATATGAAGAAGAGACACTGAAACCCAAAGCATAGCCTCCACGCATGTATTTCTTCTTCCTCTTGTATTTTCTAGCACAAGGATTATTTTATGACCACACCGTTCAAAGATTGTAAGAAAAATGATCATATCACTGTGGAGAACTATGACATACACTGTTTTCCAAAGCTATACACTAACAAACTGTGTTAGGAATCTCAAAAGAATCCAATAATTATTAACTAAACTAAAATACTTAATATAGAAGTTCAAATTGACTTCCAAAAAGTAAATCTTGCTATAGGGGAAATCAACTACATATCAAAAAGAAGTGACCTGAAGAACATTTTTTTTTAAGCTAAATTACTCTAAGATGCCTTCTTTGGTTTAAAAAACTGT